>NW_028164543.1:0-136893 GCF_964263955.1 Coregonus lavaretus | reverse complement strand
TGCTTCTCTCCGCACTAGGCCTTATGTGAGTCCCCAGGGTCCAGCATGCCCTGTTCCGGCTCTCCGCACTAGCCCTTATGTGCGTCCCCAGGGTCCAGCATGCCCTGTTGCTGCTCTCCGCACTAGGCCTTATGTGAGTCCCCAGGGTCCAGCATGCCCTGTTCCGGCTCTCCGCACTAGGCTTTATGTGCGTTCCCAGGGTCCAGCATGCCCTGTTGCTTCTCCCCGCACTAGCCCGGAGATGCGTGTCCTCAGCCCGGTACCTCCAGTTCCGGCACCACGCATCAGGCCTACGGTGCGCCTCAGACGGCCAGAGTCTGCCGTCTGCCCTACGGGGCCTGAACTGCCCGTCTGCCCAAAGGCGCTTAAGCCGCCCGTCTGCCATGAGCCGTCAGAGCCGTCCGCCAGACCGGAGCCGCTAGAGCCTTCCGCCAGACAGGATCAGCCAGAGCCTTCCGCCAGACAGGATCAGCCAGAGCCTTCCGCCGGCCATGAGCAGCCAGATCCGTCAGCCAGCCATGAGCAGCCAGATCCTTCAGCCAGCCATGAGCAGCCAGATCCGTCGGCCAGCCACGAGCAGCCAGATCCGTCGGCCAGCCATGAGCAGCCAGATCCGTCAGCCAGCCATGAGCAGCCAGATCCGTCAGCCAGCCATGAGCAGCCAGATCCGTCAGCCAGCCATGAGCAGCCAGATCTTTCAGCCAGCCATGAGCCGTCCAGCCAGGATCCGCCAGAGCCGTCCAGCCAGGATCCGCCAGAGCCAGCCAGCCAGGATCCGCCATCGAGTCCGGGGCTGTCCCTTAGCCCGATGCTGTCCCTTAGTCCGGTGCTGCCCCTTAGCCAGGTGCTGTCCCTTAGCCCGGTGCTGCCCCTAAATCCAGGTGGGGTAAGTTGGAGGGTGGTCATGTGGAGGAGGCTATGGAAGCGGGTGGTGACTAAGGTGGGGTGGGGACCACGACCAGGGCCAGAACCGCCACCGTGGACAGACGCCCACCCAGACCCTCCCCTAGACTGTATGCTGGTGCGCCCGGAGTGCGCACCTTTAGGGGGGGGTACTGTGACACTCTGGCTCCGGGACTTTTGTATTTGAGCCAGGGTGTATTTGTTTTGTGGGGTTTTGTTGTGGGGTTTTGTTGTATAGGGTGTATTCGTTTGGTTGTGTTTTGGGTGAGTTAATTGTGGTGTCGTGTGACTCCCAATCGGAGGTAACGAGTGTCAGCTGTCGGCTCGTTATCTCTGATTGGGAGCCATATTTAAACTGTTTGTGTTCTCATGAGGGTTGTGGGTTTTTGTTCCGTTTTCAGTATTTGTACTGTTGGACTTCACGTTCGTCGCTTTGGTTTGTTGTTTTTGGTTGCTTTAAGTAAATAAAGTCAACATGTTATTTTCACTCGCTGCGCCTTGGTCTCCTTCACTCCTCGACGAACGTGACATATACACATACACACACACACACCATTACACATCACTATTATTAAAATACCAGTGGCATTAAAATAAAGGATAGTTGTAAACAAATTAATAAGAATGGCCCAAAAAATAAGTACAAAGCAATCTGCAACCCTGTGTCTGTGTGTGTGCGTGTGTGCGTGCGTGTGAATGAAAGGGTCTGTTTATCCCAGTAGTATGCATATTAGATGCAGTAGTTGGCGCACCTCTCCAATCTCTGATAGTTCTAGGTGTCTTTTGCCAGAGGTTACCTCAGCATATGTAGGCTGATGATCTGAATGATACATGGTGTGGACTGCATCATGTGGTGTACTTCTCTGAAGGACAGTGTTCTGCCCGACCCTGGAGTAGTGGGCAGTGCTGTGTTGTGATGGGCCAGGTCTAGTAGAGCTGTGTTGTGATGGGCCGGGTCTAGTAGAGCTGTGTTGTGATGGGCCAGGTCTAGTAGAGCTGTGTTGTGATGGGACGGGTCTGGTCGTGCTGTCCTGAGGCGGGTCTGGTCTGGTAAATCTGTGCTGTGTTGGGCCTGGTCTTGTAGAGCTGTGCTGTAATAAGCCGTGTCTGGCTATTCTCTCTTGGGGATGGTGGGGGTACTGTTGTTTCAGAAGGTGGGGCGGGGGGAGGGGGGGGGGGCTCTGTTGCTGAGGTGATGGGTGTGTGGGTCCCTGCCAAGTGTTGCATCCTTTAGGTCTTTGGCAAAGGTTCTGATACTGTCCTGATCAAGATGTACATTATCGTATAAATGTTCACATGTCAGAGTGGGGTGGTGAGCCGTTGAGCAGTGAGGCACAGTCCACAGTGATCTGTTGATTTATTTTTTCGATCAACTTTCCTGGGAAGTGTGGATGATGACGTTGTCGGGGGTGTCAATCCTGGTCTGACTGAGTAGCTGCATTGCATTCTCAGTTGTAGGACACCAGAACTTATACACCTGGTGTCTAGGGAATAATCTTTCCTGGACTAAGAACTTCCCATTTGAATCAATAATGATTGCAGTTGTGGGTGACTGTCTGGGTGGAGCAGACTGGGAGACTGGTATTCTGACCTGGGCTGGAGCAGACTGGGAGACTGGTATTCTGACCTGGGCTGGAGCAGACTGGGAGGCTGGTTGGCTGACCTGGGCTGGAGCAGACTGGGTGGCTGGTTGGCTGACCTGGGTTGGAGCAGACTGGTTTGCTGGTTGGCTGACCTGGGTTGGAGCACACTGTGCTGGAGCAGACTGGGAAGCAGGTAGGCTGACCTGGGCTAGAGCAGAGTGGGATGCTGGTTGGCTGATCTGGACTGGAGCAGACTGGTAGGCGGGTGCAGTGTCATCAGGCTGTGTGGTGGAGGCCATGCTGGTCTCAGGTTCTGCTTGTGTTGTACCAGGCTGGTGGACATGTTCTCTAGATGCAGAGGACATATTGACTAGCTGCTGGTTGAGGGTCTCAATGTACCTCTCTCTTTGTTCTAGCTCCTTTCTTGTTGTGCTCAGATGGTCTCTGAGGTCATCATTTGTCTGATTGAACTGTTTCATCTCTTCTTTTAGTTTCTGGACAGTGTCCTCCTCCCTCTCTTTGAATTATAGGACCTCTGCTTCAATTAGAGAGAGGGTGTTGTGGAAACATTGCATAGCAGGTGTTCTTGGTGTCGTAGGCATGTCCTTGGCTTTGTCTGCTGCAGGTGAGGTAGGTAGAGGGACACTGAGGGCTTCTTGCTGTGTCACAGAGACCGTTGGGGCCTGCTTTTCTCCATCTCCCTCATTTACTTTTTCCTCAGTTTCTGAGATGAGTTTAGCTTCTGCTTTTAGGGTAGCAAACATATTCTCAAAATCCTGGAGCCTTGAATCATTGCCTTGTATCAATACAGTTCCATTATTATATAAGTTTACTGTTTAATACGTGTTGCTCTTGTCAGCTTCTTCAAAAATGCTGATCTGACATCCTTGGCTGATGCCTCTCTTTTTTGAGAAAGGGAAATTGTTGCAAATAACCCTTTTTCATATGTACCCTTGTTTGGTATTAAATATTACATTTGCTCTTGTTTTGCAACTGGTAAGATCTGCAAACAGGCATTCATGGTTCTGTTCCATCATCAAACCTTTGAAACTTTTCTTAGCTTTCTCCGTCTGGATGTCTGGTGGGTAAACAATTTCACACAATGTTGCAATAGAAGCGTTGTTTCTTGTATTATTCTCTCTTGTGTCTTTTAGAGGACTGTTTTACTTTGATGTCATTTGTCTTCTGTCCTTATTTTGTCTTATTTTGTCTTTCTTTTCTTCAGTTAACTAGATATTCTTTGTTAGCTAGCTAGCTTCTTCCAGGAGAGTCCCTAGCAACTGCTTAGCAACTGGTAAACAATTCAGCTAGCTAAGATAACTACAGTTTTATGAAAAATAGTTACTTTTTCAAAAGCCTTTCTTCTTTGTTTGTTGCTTGTTTTGTCTCTTATTCAGTCTTGCAGTTTTCTTTTGGTTTTTTTCCGATGTACTTCACTCTAAAAACTCATTTTTTCATTAGCTGCTGCTCTATTTGAAATTTTTTGAATAGTATCTCTCTCTCTCTCTCTTGCCATCTCTCTCTCTCTCTCTCCCTCTCCCTCTCCCTCTCCCTCTCCCTCTCTCTCTCCCTCTCCCTCTCCCTCTCCCTCTCCCTCTCTCTCTCTCTCTCTCTCTCTCTCTCTCTCTCTCTCTCTCTCTCTCTCTCTCTCTCTCTCTCTCTCTCTCTCTCTCTCTCTCTCTCTCTCTCTCTCTCTCTCTCTCTCTCTCAATCGCCATCTCTCTCTCTCTTTCTCTCTTTCTCTCTCTCTCGCCATCTCTCTCTCTCTCTCTCTCTCTCTCTTTTTCTCTCTCTCTCTCTCTGTCTCTCTCTCCAGTCTCTATCTCTCCAGTCTCTCTCTCTCTCTCTCTCTCTCTCTCTAGAGACTGGAGAGAGATAGACTGGAGAGAGATAGACTGGAGAGAGAGAGAGTGAGAGAGAGAGAGAGAGAGAGAGAGAGAGAGAGAGAGAGAGAGAGAGAGAGAGAGAGAGAGAGATACTATCTTACTCAAACTTGATCTTTATCCATAGATTACACATTGATTTTGGATTTTAGATTAATCCATAGATTAAAGTCCATACCAGACAATAGAATGGTTCAAGAGTGCGTCTGTTCATACCACTAAACTGTTTAATGAGCACTAGGTGGCAGTGTTTCATCGTGTTTGTTTGTAATATAGTGTGTGTTACAGTTTTTTTTTGTTTTATTTCACCTTTATTTAACCAGGTAAGCCAGTTGAGAACAAGTTCTCATTTACAACTGCGACCTGGCCAAGATAAAGCAAAGCAGTGCGATAAAAACAACAACAACACAGAGTTACATATGGGATAAACAAAATGTACAGTCAATAACACAATAGAAAATCTATATACAGTGTGTGCAAATGTAGTAAGTTATGGAGGTAAGGCAATAAATAGGCCATAGTGCAAAATAATTACAATTTAGTATTAACACTGGAGTGATAGATGTGCAGAAGATGATGTCAGTTACTTGTTGCCTGTCCAAAATTGTAATCAGTAACGTAACTTTTGGATTACCCAAACTCAGTAATGTAATCTGATTACTTTCAGTTACATTTTGATTACTGTCCCCTTAAGAGGCATTAGAAGAACACAAAAAGGATCCATCAAACGCATTTGGTGTGTCATCATAGTGGTCTCTGATTGGTGGTCATCATTTGGTGTGTCATCATAGTGGTCTCTGATTGGTGGTCATCATTTGGTGTGTCATCATAGTGGTCTCTGATTGGTGGTCATCATTTGGTGTGTCATCATAGAGGTCTCTGATTGGTGGTCATCATTTGGTGTGTCATCATAGTGGTCTCTGATTGGTGGTCATCATTTGGTGTGTCATCATAGTGGTCTCTGATTGGTGGTCATCATTTGGTGTGTCATCATAGAGGTCTCTGATTGGTGGTCATCATTTGTTGTGTCATCATAGTGGTCTCTGACTGGTGGTCCGTCCGTCCGTCCGTCCGTCCGTCCGTCCGCCCGCCCGCCCGCCCGCCCGCCCGCCCGCCCGTCCGTCCGCCCGTCCGTCCGTCCGTCCGTCCGTCCGTGCGTGCGTGCGTGCGTGCGTGCGTGCGTGCGTGCGTGTGTGTTTAACACTCTGCACCCTCAGCAGTAAAGTGAAATATTATGACTCCAGTTCTGAGAAGATGAGACTTTGTATCCCAGAGCTGATGTCTTTACAATATCCCTCCTGTCATCTGTCTGACATCACTTTCAATTTCCTTTTCAGTCTTTTTGTAGTGTAGTCCTATTCTATTACCCCAGTGATATCTGAGACGTGCTGAGAGCTAGTCACATAGTAAAGGAGACATACAGTTGAAGTCGGAAGTTGACATACACTTAGGTTGGAGTCATTAAAACTCGTTTTTCAACAACTCCACAAATTTCATGTTAACAAACTATAGTTTTGGCAAGTCGGTTAGGACATCTAATTTGTGCATGACACAAGTAATTTTTCCAACAATTGTTTACAGACTGATTATTTCACTTATAATTCACTGTATCACAATTCCAGTTGGTCAGAAGTTTACATACACTAAGTTGATTGTGCCTTTAAACAGCTTGGAAAATTCCAGAAAATGGCTTTAGACGCTTCTGATAGGCTAATTGACATTGTTTGAGTCAATTGGAGGTGTACCTGTGGATATATTTCCAGGCCTACCTTCAAACTCTGTGCCACTTTGCTTGACATCATGGGAAAATCAAAAGAAATCAGCCAAGACCTCAAAAAAAAAATGTGTAGACGTACACAAGTATGGTTCATCCTTGGGAGCAATTTCCAAACATCTGAAGGTACCACGTTCATCTGTACAAACAATAGTACGTAAGTATAAACACCATGGGACCACGCAGCCGTCATACCGCTCAGGAAGGAGACGCGTTCTGTCTCCTAGAGATGAACGTACTTTGGTGCGAAAAATGCAAATAAATCCCAGAACAACAGTAAAGGACCTTGTGAAGATGCTGGAGGAAACAGGTACAAAAGGTACTGAAAGGTCAATCAGCAAGGAAGAAGCCACTGCTCCAAAACCGCCATAGAAAAGCCAGACTACGGTTTGCAACTGCATATGGGGACAAAGATCGTACTTTTTGGAGAAATGTCCTCTGGTCTGATGAAACAAAAATAGAACTGTTTGGCCATAATGACCATTGTTATGTTTGGAGGAAAAAGGGGGTTGCTTGCAAGTCGAAGATCACCCTCCCAACCGTGAAGCACGGGGGTGGCAGCATCATGCTGTGGGGGTGATTTTCCAAGCTGTTTAAAGGCATCTGGGGAGATGGCACCGGAGAAGATGGCTGCCGTTTTACAGCCCTCTAACCAATTGTACTATAATGTGTGTTTTTTCGCGTTATTTGTAATTTATTCTGTACATAATGTTTCTGTCATCGTCTCTTATAACCAGAAAGAGCTTCTGGATATCAGGATAGCGATTACTCACCTCATATTGGACGAAGATTTTTTCTTCAACGAGTCGGACGCGAAGGATATCCTACAGACACCCGACAAGGACCAAATCCCCGTCATTCGCAGGAGAAAGAGACGGAGATATCGTGGACGTAGGTCAGGGTGCCTTGTAAGAATCCGACGGCGAGCAAGTAAACTGCCTCTTCAATCAATCCTATTAGCCAATGTTCAATCATTTGAAAATAAATTAGAAGACCTACGATTACGGTTATCCTACCAACGGGACATTAAAAACTGTAATATCTTATGTTTCACCAAGTCGTGGCTGAACGACGACATGGACAACATACAGCTGACGGGATATACGCTACATCGGCAGGAAAGAGCGGCTGACTCCGGTAAGACAAGGGGTGGCGGTCTGTGTATATTTGTAAACAACAGCTGGTGCACAAAATCAAATACTAAGGAAGTCTTGAGGTTTTGCTTGCAAACGCCATGCTCTATCAACTGAGCTACATCCCTGCCGGCCATTCCCTCCCCTACCCTGGACGACGCTGGGCCAATTGTGCGTCGCCCATGAGTCTCCCGGTCGCGGCCGGCTGCGACAGAGCCTGGATTCATAGAAAGTGTTACAAATGTTCTCCTGTCATCTTATAGGAGATCCATTCATGGATTTAGTTATGGCTTGAGAATGTGACTGGTCTACGGAGTTCTCCTTTATGTCTGTCTTTGTATGTGACAACAACTTTTCTGTATTATGTGTATTTCCACAATCAATAATCATAAACGGTACTTCACTATGAATACTTTTGACTATGTGATTTGAAGTACTTTACCGTTATCTTGCACATACATGAAGACTACTATAGACAGAAATCAATGCAGTAATGTTTTATTAAATAAAGGCTCTGATTAAAATATAATATTAATAAAATCAGGCATTTGGCTAATTCTTCTTCCCAGAAGCTCCTCTGAATGGTTTGGAGATGGCTCTGGAGAGAGCGTGTAACACCCTGACTATGAGTGGGCGTTTACGGGACTGGGACTCCTGGGGAGCAGGGGCCGGTGTGGTTGTCAGGTCCTCCTTGGGAGGGGAAGTGGATGGAACCTCTGGAACCTCACACTCAGCATCTGTCATAAGAACATTTCATAATCAGAAAATGAATGTGTGTGTTTGTGTCTGTCCGTCTGCCTGCCTGTCCGTCTGCCTGCCTGTCCGTCTGCCTGCCTGTCCGTCTGCCTGCCTGCCTGCCTGCCTGCCTGTCTGCCTGCCTGTCCGTCTGCCTGCCTGTCCGTCTGCCTGCCTGCCTGCCTGTCTGCCTGCCTGTCCGTCTGCCTGCCTGTCCGTCTGCCTGCCTGTCCGTCTGCCTGCCTGCCTGCCTGTCTGTCTGTCTGCCTGCCCGTCCGTCTGCCTGTCCGTCTGTCTGCCTGTCTGCCTGTCTGTCTGTCTGTCTGCCTGCCTGTCCGTCTGCCTGCCTGTCCGTCTGCCTGTCTGTCTGTCTGTCTGCCTGCCTGTCTGTCTGTCTGTCTGTCTGTCTGTCTGTCTGTCTGTCTGTCTGTCTGTCTGCCTGTCCGTCTGCCTGCCTGCCTGCCTGTCTGTCTGTCTGCCTGCCTGTCCGTCTGCCTGTCTGTCCGTCGGTCTGCCTGTATCTGTTGTCACTGTTTTAACAAGCTTGTCATAGGGTGATACATCAATATGACATTATCGATGCTTATCACTTACCCTGTGAAATATGAGTCTCTCTGAGACGTTTGGTAGGCAGTGCATCCTGTTTAGGGTGGCTCTTCGGTTCCCCTTTTGTCTTGAACAGCTGTTGACAAAACACATCAGGACAACTGAGCCTGTGTAAAATACAGAGTGTGCATCCCAAAAGGCACCCTATTCGCTACGTAAGGCACTACTTTTGAAAAGGGCCCATAGAGCGCTGGTAAAAAGTAGTGCACTATATAGGGAATAGGGTGCCATTTGGGACATAGCCATTGACTCTCTCCCATGTGTATTAGGATTGCATTACAGCGTCCTCACTCAACCTCCTAAAGACAATGACAACAGTTTTGTTCTAATGCTGAGAGACAATAGGGGTGTAGTGAATCTGTAGGGTAAAATTCAGCCCTGCCTTACAGATGTAATCTCAAAACACAGAGCACCCTACCTTAATCATGATCTTTGGAAACTTATGCATTTTCGGTAGGAAACGCCACTTCCTGTTCTTCTTAGTCTCTTCCCCTCTGGCAGAGGGAAGGCGGGCCATGCCGTCAGCCTTTACATCAGCCGGGCTAAGGCTCCTGGCAGGGAATTCCTCAGTAGCATTAAGGTCAGCTACAACACCATGAGTGATGTCACTTGTGGCATTGCTGGTGTCTGAGTGAGAAGAGCACGCTAGTGTGACCGACCTGTGTACAATAACTGGGAGAAGAGGACGCAGCCATTGAAGTCAGTCACTGCATCCCAAATGGCATTCTCTTCACTTTATAGTGCACTACTTTTGACCAGGACCCATAGGGTCTGGTCAAAAGTAGTGCACTAAATATGGAAGAAGGTGCCATTTTGGACACAACCAGTGAATTTTACATCATAAAACGCAATGTATTGAGCATCATGTTACAATTAAGTCCTATGCAGATGAAAAGAGGTACTTTCACCTCTCTCAACCAGCGCTGCCTAAACCAGCCCTGAGGAAGCTGTCAAAGGACGATGCCTCAGAGCTCATTTACAACTTTGCCCAGACTTCTGTTAGGAGACTCCTGGGGCAGTGTATGGGAAGGCCTTTGCCACCATCAGCTGAAATGGTTTTGGATCAGGTCATCAAGTTGATGACAGACGTGGTGATGGACAGCCTGACTTATGTGTCTAAGTCTACAATGGAGGGTGGCCAACCATGGATTGAAGCTGACGGTTTATGGTTATCTCCTGAATGAGACCATGGACCTTTGCGATCAGGTTGCCAGATGCACCTTGAAGGGCTTCAACTGACAGGAGCCTATCCAGATGTTCTTCTGCTGAAGTCATCTCTGGGTCGTCCGTCTTCAATGTGTCCATTATAGTTTTCACTATGATATTGGTGTCAGATATGTTTATTTCTTGTTGGCTCACAAGCATTGACCGTGAACCTGTCTCGTCCATTGCGATAGAGGTATGGGATTCTGTCCTTGTGATCTCATCGGCAGCGCTCATGTCAGGCAACTGGTCAAGGCTCTCCAGTACAGAGTCTAACATGTTAGTGGCTATCAGACACTCCTCACTTGCAATCTGCCCAACAGATGAACTCTCAGAGTTGGCCACTCTACACTTGATCACATTTAGGATCAAGCTGAGCGTCTTCTTTGCAGTTTTGCTAAAGCCTTCTTGGCTGACTGCCACTGTTACGTCTTTTAGAGCCACAAGAGGTTTGCAACTTTCACTCAATCCACTGCCGTGGAGAGGAGAGGCTCTCTTCAAACTGTTGTTGCTCACAACTGACATACTCCTGGTGGGCAGAGTGACATCCTCACTGCATGTGTCAATTACATGGTGGTCTGTTGAAGAGCCACTCGAAGACAGAAGGGTTTTAGACCTTTTAGCCAAACAGACTTTTGACAAAGGCTTCTCACTTCTCACAGACGGAGGGCGGCTCCTGTCCTCAACAAGAGCAGTGTCAGCGGACTTAGAACGTCTGAGTGTCTCCACAGGGGTGGAGTCCAGCACATATTTGGCTGTGGTGACTGACACTGGTGGAAAAGAGAAAAAGATGTTCAGTCTATCCTTTACTCTGTGGTACATGGTTTGAGCAGCATCCAATAAGTTGTCAAAGACAACTCTGGGTTTGAGCTGGAACTCCAGCTTTTTCTCTCCTAGTGGGAAGGAGTCTGCGTCGTCCACAGTGTACTGGGATACACTTTCAAGGTCTTGCATGATAATATTTACTATATCTTCGGCTGTAGAAACCGCATGGTGTGAGAAGGTGGTGCTAGGCATGCTCTGTAGCAAAGAATGGCTGGCTTTGCTAGCAGCTCTGAGAATGGTCTCATTCACAATGTGTTTGGCCTTAGCTCGGAACTCAGCACTGTGAAAGCTCTGGATAGAAATGTTAGAGGTTCTGCTGGCTGCACTAAGAGATCGCGTGAGTGTGGCAATCTCGGCTGACGTCACATCCCTCGAAATGGTGAGGTCCTCCAATTTCGAAATTATCGAGTCCAACTTCTGGTTGAAGTCGAAGGATGAATTTGACGTGCTCTCCCCAACGGAAGCGGAGCAGTTTTCCTTTGAAGTGTCCACCCTCAGCACCGAGATCACCTGTTTGATTACCCCTTTAGTGCAGGTGTCGAGGGTGAGCTGGTAGGCTGAGGCTGAGGACTTAGAAGGGGTCTTACTGTCTGTCTTCTGTACAGGAGACACTGCCAAAGTGGCCTCAGTTACAGGAGATTCCTGCACAGTGGCCTCAGTTACAAGTAGTCCAGTTGCAGAAAGCTCGATTTGCACAGGAGTATTTTTTCCCTCAGTGAGATGGTGGGAGGTGAACAGCTTCCTTAGTTTGTCCAGGGTTTTGGTATAAATCTTCTGGGAACCTGAACTCACTTCCACCCAGAACATTTTGCGACCTGATTTCGTACGCTTGGAGGCCTTATTGACCTCATATACCTCAAGCAGGTCGGAAATAATTCCACCAAAGAGATCAGAGGATGCCTCCTCAATATTCTCTGAGGAAACATGGACAGATAGGATTTCCGACAGTTTCCCACAAGTGTCGGTTTTATCCAGCGCAGCAGTATATGTCACAGCTGCATCCTGAATGACCTGAGTGATGCATTGCTCAGCTTTGACAATATACTCCTCCACTGGTTGACCATGGAGGATGTCAACTTTATCAGCAGGGAGCTCCTTCTGAATACTCACATTCTCCTCTGATGGGCATGGGTTGTTGAAGATAATGCTCTCAGTGACCATCTTAGAGGAGGCGAGAGATGAGTCGAGAAGCAGAGATCTGTATATTGTCGAGGTGGACATCTCTGGGTGCTTTATCACAGCAGCCACCTCCAAAATGGCCGACGGGCCCCGGAGGATGTCAGAGATATCCATGTCCTCAATGGTCTCTACCAGAGACGATAGTAGGTCTCTGGCTGCCAGGTTGGTAGGTCTCTGGTTCTCGAGCTCTGTTTTGATTGCTTGACAGGCAGTTACCAGAGCAACAACAGAGCGAGAACACAACTGCTTCAAGGTGGAGTCAGAAAAAGATGATGACAGATCTGTCATGGACATGGTGGAGAGTTGACTCTCAGAGACAAACGGGCTGAGTTTGACAGACACCTGTCTGACCAAGTCCCCAGCAAGAGCTCTCATATCTATTGCTCCACTAGCTGAGTTGTGGGAGCAGGCACTCTGTGGCCTTGACGGGTTCCTGTTATCCAAAAATCCTGTTATCCAAAAAACCTCAAGTACAAGATCCACAACATCGGATGACACTTCTATCATTCTGTTGTCGGACAGAAATGTACTTGGATGAATGGTGCCTGCATTCACAGTCCAGTCGCAAATGGAGTTGTTGGACTGACTCTGGACTAGTGGAACTAGACATGTTTCACATGGACCTTGGCCAAAGAGCTCTGCCATTTTGAGCAGAACTGATCTTAAGACCTTCGACTTGGAAATGTTCAGCAGTGGTTGTTGTTGGACAGTCTGGTGGATGGTCTGCTAGCCGATCTGTGAACCACTAGGCTTTGTATTTCTGCCGAAATGGCAGTTAGAAAATAGGTCAAGGGGCTGGTCGCTCTCCCCTCATTTCCTCCGTTGGTTTTAGCCTTGATGATGCTATCTATGATGATGACTATGACCTGTCCAGCCAGAGGACCCAAGATGGCCTCAAGCTCCCTCTCTAACTCGAGGGGAGACTTGTGGCCGAGCGCAATATGCTCTATGGCATGGGAATACATCTTAGAAGTCGCCATGCTTAGCATCTCTTGGGCAAACTGTTGACTTGCTGAGATACTTCCAGTCAGCAGAACTAGAGTTCCCTGACTGACACTTCGCATTAGCTCAGCCCATCTGGAGTTGAGAAGGTTTATAACCAACTCGACAATACCCATCATAAACTTGCCGTCCGTTGACATTTTGCTAGGTCTGTATTTCTCCTGTCTACTCCGTTTGGGCGGCGGTACGATGTCACCCTGCGACTGGCCGCTCTGGACCATGTCGAAGACAGAGTCCTCAGAGATGCCAAACACAGATCTCAGTGGTGCTGAGTGTGGTCTGTGTCTCATCTCTCTATCGCCACCCTCAGGTGAGGAGACATATCGCTCATTGTCCTCACTCAGCAAAGAGGTCAAACACCTGCAGAATGCACAATATAAATGAATAATACATGGTAACAAAATAAAAAAATATGATCCAAGAATTTGGGACACAAACTCAACCTTGTTATTGTTATTCAAAGGAAGCATTGTGAACCATCTCAAACCACACTCAGTCCAAACATTAACATTTAGAGTAAACTTTTTAGAGTGGTTGTGTAGTATCTAAGTAGTATTTCTCACTAAGTGGATCTGGAATGGATATTTGTACCTATAACAGGAAAGACCTGCAAAAAGAGGAGGGGATAGAGCTAGGTATCTGTGAGAGGAGGGGATAGGGCTAGGTACCTGTGAGAGGAGGGGATAGGGCTAGGTACCTGTGAGAGGAGGGGATAGGGCTAGGTACCTGTGAGAGGCATGGATAGGGCTAGGTACCTGTGAGAGGAGGGGATAGGGCTAGGTAGCTGTGAGAGGAGGGGAGAGGGGTAGGTACCTGTGAGAGGAGGGGATAGGGGTAGGTACCTGTGAGAGGAGGGGATAGGGCTAGGTACCTGTGAGAGGAGGGGAAAGGCGTGGGAGTGCGTGTGCTGCAGGCGGTTCTGGCGCTGGTGCACCTGCTGGGTCCTCCACTACAGCTGAATCTGACGCTGCGGCCAAGAGAGGTCACCTCTCCTGCCTCATTACTTCCTGATCCAGAAGAGCTTGGCGAATCAGAGAGCTCTATCTGCATGGTGAGGTCAAGGGCGGGAACAACCACAGTGGATGTAGACTCCATCACCCATGCTACAATATCCATGCACTTGGCACTAAACTCATGTCTGCTCATCTGCAATGTTAAAAGACCATCCAGAGTTAGTTTGTTAAAGGGGCTGCACTGATATAAAACGTAGAACCATTTACTCAAGCTAGTCAATTAAAGCAGTGGTTCAGGATTAAAGGTCCTGCAGGATTTCCACAAATGAATGTTTGGTCCATTTTACCAACATTAACTACTTTAGAGGTGACTATAACTCACCCCGGCACGCATATTCTCACTCAGCAGATTCCAATGGCTGAAAAGTAAATAAATGCAAGTACACAATGAACTACATGACATTACCTCTATTATCTTAGACTACGTTATGGATGGACATGACCTCTATTATCTTAGACTACGTTATGGATGGACATTACCTCTATTATTTTAGATTACGTTATGGATGGACATTACCTCTATTATTTTAGATTACGTTATGGATGGACATTACCTCTATTATTTTAGATTACGTTATGGATGGACATTACCTCTATTATCTTAGATTACGTTATGGATGGACATTACCTCTATTATCTTAGACTACGTTAAGGATGGACCTCTATGGAACTAGGCCACACCCAGACATCCCTGATTGGTTATTTGGTCCGTTGAGTCCTTTGTATTGGCCCGAGACTATGGGAGACTCTCAATCTCCTCACCTCCTCCTCAAAACCCATTGGATGAGAAGGTCAGAAGGGCGGGACCTCTGGCTTTCTCATCCAATGGGTTTTGAGAAGAGAGGACACGAGGAGTATGCAATTGAGATAGGGAACATATCTAGGGGATGCATGGGGAAGCCAAAGAGCAACTTACTCGTCCTTCATGTCCTGCGCAAAGGTGTGTAGGTCTGGGTAGCTTCTCTTTCCCCTGCTGAGGGTGAGGCTGGTCTGGGAAGTTTCATCCTTATGGGTCACGGTAGTGAAGGTCACCACTGCAGCCTGATGGCGACAACAGAAAGCAGAGTTAGGCTGGAATTCAATTTTGCGTCATTAAAACACAAAATATCTCAATGAAATGTCATCCATGTAATAGAAAAATACATCATACCTCCTGTGACTGAGATGGGATGGCAACAGCCTCGTCCAACTCACTCTCTCCTTCAACCTCCTGTGACTGAGATGGGATGGCAACAGCCTCGTCCAAATCACTCTCTCCTTCAACCTCCTGTGACTGAGATGGGATGGCAACAGCCTCGTCCAACTCACTCTCTCCTTCAACCTCCTGTGACTGAGATGGGATGGCAACAGCCTCGTCCAAATCACTCTCTCCTTCAACCTCCTGCGACTGAGATGGGATGGCAACAGCCTCGTCCAACTCACTCTGTCCTTCAACCTCCTGCGACTGAGATGGGATGGCAACAGCCTCGTCCAACTCACCCTCTCCTTCAACCTCCTGCGACTGAGATGGGATGGCAACAGCCTCGTCCAACTCACTCTCTCCTTCAACCTCCTGCGACTGAGATGGGATGGCAACAGCCTCGTCCAAATCACTCTCTCCTTCAACCTCCTGCGACTGAGATGGGATGGCAACAGCCTCGTCCAACTCACTCTCTACTTCAACCTCCTGCGACCGAGATGGGATGGCAACAGCCTCGTCCAACTCACTCTCTCCTTCAACCTGCTGCGACCGAGATGGGATGGCAACAGCCTCGTCCAACTCACTCTCTCCTTCAACCTCCTGCGACCGAGATGGGATGGCAACAGCCTCGTCCAACTCACTCTCTCCTTCAACCTCCTGCGACTGAGATGGGATGGCAACAGCCTCGTCCAACTCACTCTCTCCTTCAACCTCCTGCGACTGAGATGGGATGGCAACAGCCTCGTCCAACTCACTCTCTCCTTCAACCTCCTGCGACTGAGATGGGATGGAAACAGCCTCGTCCAACTCACTCTCTCCTTCAACCTCCTGCGACTGAGATGGGATGGCAACAGCCTCGTCCAACTCACTATCTCCTTCATCGTCCTGCGACTCAGATGGGATGGCAACAGCCTCGTCCAACTCACTCTCTCCTTCAACCTCCTGCGACTGAGATGGGATGGCAACAGCCTCGTCCAACTCACTCTCTTCTTCAACCTCCTGTGACTGAGTTGGGGTATCTGTGTCTAGAACAGCCTCGTCCAACTTGGTCAGTCTCTCAGCCTCTCTGTGATCTTTATGGGATCTAGATAGAGAAAAGGAATCTCTCTTAGGTCACTGCTATAATGTGAGTGTGAGGATGTGTAATTATAGAATTAGAATCACAGAATTAGAATGAATCATTCTAGAATTAGAATAGAATCACTCAAATTATATGGCTCCAATACTCTTGAGATGACTCGGCCTATCCAGAGCCAAATATTTAGAGAATTCTGCCAACTTTTAAAAGGACTCCATGTTAGCGCCTTGGAGCCTTTCATTTATCCTTTCATTATAAGTAAATTCTAATTATAGATGTTCAGTTACATAGCATTGTTTAAAATGTCAACATTGCCCATGGGGAGCAAGCTGTCATATGGATATCTACTGTGTCATGTAATGTATACATAAACTCAGCAAAAAAAGAAAACGTCCCTTTTTCAGGATCTTTCAAAGATAATTCGTAAAAATCCAAATATCTTCACAGATCTTCATTGTAAAGGGTTTAAACACTGTTTCCCATGCTAGTCCCCTGTAGCTCAGTTGGTAGAGCATGGCGCTTGCAACGCCAGGGTTGTGGGTTTGTTTCCCACGGGGGGCCAGTATGAAAATGTATGCACTCACTAACTGTAAGTCGCTCTGGATAAGAGTGTCTGCTAAATGACTAAAATGTAAAATGTTGTTCAATGAACCATAAACAATTAATGAACATGCACCTGTGCAACGGTCATTAAGACACTAACAGCTTACAGACGGTAGTTATGAAAACGTAGGACCCTAAAGAGGCCTTTCTACTGACTCTGAAAAACACCAAAAGAAAAATGCCCAGGGTCCCTGCTCATCTGCGTGAACGTGCCTTAGGCATGCTGCAAGGAGGCATGAGGACTGCAGATGTGGCCAGGGCAATAAATTGCAATGTCCGTACTGTGAGACGCCTAAGACAGAGCTACAGGGAGACAGGACGGACAGCTGATCATCCTCGCAGTGGCAGACCACGTGTAACAACATCTGCACAGGATCGGAACATCCTGCGGGACAGGTACAGGATGGCAACAACAACTGCCCGAGTTACACCAGGAACGCACAATCCCTCCATCAGTGCTCAGACTGTCCGTAATAGGCTGAGAGAGGCTGGACTGAGGGCTTGTAGGCCTGTTGTAAGGCAAGTCCTCACCAGACATCACCGGCAACAACGTCGCCTATGGGCACAAACACACCGTCGCTGGACCAGACAGGACTGGCAAAAAAGTGCTCTTCACTGACGAGTCGCGGTTTTGTCTCACCAGGGGTGATGGTCGGATTCGTGTTTATCGTCGAAGGAATGAGCGATACACCAAGGCCTGTACTCTGGAGCGGGATCGATTTGGAGGTGGATGGTCCGTCATGGTCTTGGGCGGTGTGTCACAGCATCATCGGACTACGCTTGTTGTCATTGCAGGAAATCTCAACGCTGTGCGTTACAGGGAAGACATCCTCCTCCCTCATGTGGTACCCTTCCTGCAGGCTCATCCTGACATGACCCTCCAGCATGACAATGCCACCAGCCATACTGCTCGTTCTGTGCGTGATTTCCTGCAAGACAGGAATGTCAGTGTTCTGCCATGAAGAGCCTGGATCTGTTGGATCGGAGGGTGAGGGCTAGGATTTAGCCATTCCCCCCAGAAATGTCTGGGAACTTGCAGGTGCCTTGGTGGACGAGGGGGTAACATATCACAGCAAGAACTGGCAAATCTGGTGCAGTCCATGAGGAGGAGATGCACTGCAGTACTTAATGCAGCTGGTGGCCACACCAGATACTGTTACTTTAGATTTTGACCCCCCCCCTTTGTTCTGTTAGTCACACGTCTGTGGAACTTGTTCAGTTTATGTCTCAGTTGTTGAATCTTGTTATGTTCATACAAATATTTACATTACATTTTTACATTTTAGTCATTTAGCAGACGCTCTTATAATAATAATAATATAATATGCCATTTAGCAGACGCTTTTATCCAAAGCGACTTACAGTCATGCGTGCATACATTTTTGTGTATGGGTGGTCCCGGGGATCGAACCCACTACCTTGGCGTTACAAAGCGCCGTGCTCTACCAGTTGAGCTACAGAGCGACTTACAGTTAGTGAGTGCATACATTGTTTTATTTGTTTATTTTATTTTTATTCTTTTTTTATATATATATATTTTTTTTTTTCATACTGCCCCCCCGTGGGAATCGAACCCACAACCCTGGCGTTGCAAACGCCATGCTCTACCAACTGAGCTACATCCCTGCCGGCCATTCCCTCCCCTACCCTGGACGACGCTGTGCCAATTGTTCGCCGCCCCATGGGTCTCCCGGTCGCGGCCGGCTACGACAGAGCCTGGATTCGAACCAGGATCTCTAGTGGCACAGCTAGCACTGCGATGCAGTGCCTTAGAACACTGCGCCACTCGGGAGATGCGTTATTTACACGTTCAGTTTGCTGAAAATAAACGCAGTTGACAGTGAGAGGACGTTTCTTTTTTTGCTGAGTTTATATCTCAATGTCCCAACTCTCTAAATACATGGCTCTGGGCCTACCTCTCCATAGGCGGTGACCTTTGACCTACTACTGAATCTGTATCTGTAGGCCTATGTGATCCTGTAACCAGTCACAAATGTGTCATTAGTGTAAATCACTTACCTGACTTCCTTCATAACATCAGCTTCATTGATGGGGTCATCCAGGTCTATGAGGGTGAGGTCATTCCCATTGACCTCTGACCTCTGAAAGACAGCACAAAGTCATGTTTAGATGTCACCTACTGTGTCGCCTTTTGCCGTGTTCAAAACAACTGGGAAATCTCTGACTTCCGACTTCAGTGCGTTCAAGACAACTGGGAAATAGGAAAAAAAAACAAGCTCCGACTGGGAAAAATCGTTTTGAACAGTCATCCAACTCGGAATTCCAAGTCGGAAGCAGCGCGGCTTGGCGGGTCATGTTTTGGAGGACGCCTGACTCAACCTTCACCTCTCCCGAGCCCGCTGGGGAGTTGCAGCGATGAGACAAGATCGTAACAAGATCGTAACTACCAATTGGATATCACGAAAAATTGGGGAGAAAAAGGGGATAAAATAACCACCACAAAATGTAAAAAGGAATTCCAAGTCGGAAACTCTGGCATCTTTCTAGAGCTCCGACTTTCCGACCTGAAGATCACGGACGTCATGATTTGACCTAGTTATTTTTTTCGAGTTCCCAGTTGCCTTGAGAGCACCATTAACCCAACTCTCATTGTCACATCATAATGCATCATATTCAGAGAAATATAATCACCAGAACATCATATCAGGTGTGCAGTTCAGTTTACCAGTCAAATTGCCAAGGTCATAGGCTCTATCCTTTCTAGTGATTCTATTTCTATGGTCACATAATAATGCATCATATCTATGCTTGTGTCCGAAATAGCACCCTAGTTCCAATATAGTGCACTTCTTTTGGCTGGAGCCCTATAGAGTCCCACAGTATGAGTCATAATACCCATAAAACCTAGTGGTCTGGCAGCCTCTGGAACTGCCGTTCTGCAGCCAACAAGGCAGAGTTAATCTCAGCCTATGCTACCCTCCAGTCCCTCGACTTCTTGGCGCTGACGGAAACATGGATTACCACAGAAAACACTGCTACTCCTACTGCTCTTTCCTCGTCTAACCATGTGTTCTCGCATACCCCGAGAGCATCTGGTCGGCGCGGCGGTGGCACAGGAATCCTCATCTCTCCAAAGTGGACATTCTCTCTTTTTCCCCTGACCCATCTGTCTATCTCCTCATTTGAATTCCATGCTGTCACATCACTAGCCCATTCAAGCTTAACATCCTTGTCATTTATCGCCCTCCAGGTTCCCTTGGAGAGTTCATCAATGAGCTTGACGCCTTGATAAGTTCCTTTCCTGAGGATGGCTCACCCCTCACAGTTCTGGGTGACTTTAACCTCCCTACGTCTCTGCCTCATTTCTCTCTGCCTCCTTCTTTCCACTCCTTTCCTCTTTTGACCTCACCCTCTCACCGTCCCCCCCTACTCACAAGGCAGGCAATACGCTTGACCTCATCTTTACTAGATGCTGTTCTTCTACTAATCTCACTGCAACTCCCCTCCAAGTCTCCGACCACTACTTTGTATCCTTTTCTCTCTCGCTCTCCTCCAACACTACTCACTCTGCCCCTACTCAGATGGTAATGTGCCATCACAACCTTCGCTCTCTCTCTCCCGCTACTCTCTCCTCTTCCATCCTATCATCTCTTCCCTCTGCTAAATCCTTCTCCCTCCGATCTCCTGATTCTGCCTCCTCAACCCTCCTCTCCTCCCTTTCTGCATCTTTTGACTCTCTATGTCCCCTATCCTCCCGGCCGGCTCGGTCCTCCCCTCCTGCTCCGTGGCTTGACGACTCATTGCGAGCTCACAGAAGAGGGCTCCGGGCAGCCGAGCGGAAATGGAGGAAAACTAGACTCCCTGCGGACCTGTCATCTTTTCACTCCCTCCTCTCTACATTCTCTTCCTCTGTTTCCGCTGCTAAAGCCACTTTCTACCACTCTAAATTTCAAGCCTATGCCTCTAACCCTAGGAAGCTCTTTGCCACCTTCTCCTCCCTGCTGAATCCTCCTCCCCCACCCTCCTCCCTCTCTGTGGATGACTTCGTCAACCATTTTGAAAAGAAGGTTGACGACATCCGATCCTCATTTATTAAGTGAAATGACACCGCTGGTCCTGCTCACACTGCCCTACCCTATGCTTTGACTTTTTTCTCCCCTCTCTCTCCAGATGAAATCTTGCGACTTGTGACGGCCGGCCGCCCAACAACCTGCCCGCTTGACCCTATCCCCTCCTCTCTTCTCCAGACCATTTCCGGAGACCTTCTCCCTTACCTCACCTCACCTCACCTCGCTCATCAACTCATCCTTGACCGCTGGCCATGTCCCTTCCGTCTTCAAGAGAGCGAGAGTTGCACCCCTCCTCAAAAAACCTACACTCGATCCCTCCGATGTCAACAACTACAGACAAGTAAGTATCCCTTCTTTCTTTTCTCTCCAAATCTCTTGAGCGTGCCGTCTCTAGCCAACTCTCCTGCTATCACTCTCAGAATGACCTTCTTGATCCAAACCAGTCAGGTTTCAAGACTGGTCATTCAACTGAGACTGCTCTTCTCTGTGTCATGGAGGCTCTCCGCACTGCTAAAGCTAACTCTCTCTCCTCTGCTCTTATCCTTCTAGACCTATCCGCTGCCTTTGATACTGTAAACCATCAGATCCTCCTCTCCACCCTCTCCGAGTTGGGCATCTCCGGCGCTGCTCACTCTTGGATTGCGTCCTACCTGACAGGTCGCTCCTACCAGGTAGCGTGGCGAGAATCTGTCTCCGCACCATGTGCTCTCACCACTGGTGTCCCCCAGGGCTCAGTTCTAGGCCCTCTCCTATTCTCTCTATACACCAAGTCACATGGCTCTGTCATATCCTCACATGGTCTCTCCTATCATTGCTACGCAGACAACACACAATTAATTTTCTCCTTTCCCCCTTCTGATAACCAGGTGGCGAATCGCATCTCTGCATGTCTGGCAGACATATCAGTGTGGATGTCGGATCACCACCTCAAGCTGAACCTCTGCAAGACGGAGCTGCTCTTCATCCCTGGGAAGGACTGCCCGTTCCATGATCTCGCCATCACGGTTGACAACTCCATTGTGTCCTCCTCCCAGAGTGCAAAGAGCCTTGGCGTGACCCTGGACAACACCCTGTCATTCTCTGCTAACATCAAAACGGTGACCCGATCCTGCAGGTTCATGCTCTACAACATTTGCAGAGTACGACCCTACCTTACACAGAAAGCGGCACAGTTCCTAATCCAGGCACATGTCATCTCTCGTCTTGATTACTGCAACTCGCTGTTGGCTGGGCTCCCTGCCTGTGCCATTAAACCCCTACAACTTATCCAGAACGCCGCAGCCCGTCTGGTGTTCGACCTTCCCAAGTTCTCTCATGTCACCCCGCTCAGTTGAGGCTTGCATCTACTACAAGACCATGGTGCTTGCCTACGGAGCTGTGAGGGGAACGGCACCTCCTTACCTTCAGGCTCTGGCACCCCAATGGTGGAACAAGCTCCCCCACGACGCCAGGACAGCGGAGTCACTGACCACCTTCCGGAGACACTTGAAACCCTACCTCTTTAAGGAATACCTGGAATAGTATAAAGTAATCCTTCTACCCCCCCCTCCCCCCCATAAAAAAAAAAATAAGAAAAATAAGTGGTTGTCCCACTGGCTATCATAAGTTGAATGCACCAATTGTTGAATGCACCATTGTAAGTCGCTCTGGATAAGAGCGTCTGCTAAATGATATAAATGTAAAATGTAAATATACTGATAAAAGTCAACTTGTCCGAGAGAGATTTACATAGTTACAAAAACGTCACGCCAGGGTAAGCCTACACGAAATACAGCCCTTATTTTATGTGTTTCTAAAATCGGCTATGGGAAAAATGAATGGTGGAAAAACGATTGGAACCATGTCCCTGTTTGACCGCTAGGTTTTATGGGTATTATCACACCTCCACTGTGGGACTCTATAGAGGGGTTGGTTGTTAAGCAACAAAACTGGCATGCAACTATGGGGCAAAATAGACAGGGTTTGACTTAGACTGTTGACAACATGTAAACTATATTTAGTCTCTAAATGTTTAATGCAAACATAAATACATTTGAACAATGAACTCGTCTCAAATACATTGTTACAGTTGTTGTTGGTTAGCTAGGTAGCGAATTTGAGTCATTGCATAGACATGATATCAGTCAAAACACCTCAAAACAAGACATGGTATCAATAACACCATACAACAAGCTGAAACATGCCACAGAGCTACGATTCCCCACATGGCAGCTTGTTGTTAGCTGAGGTTCAGAATCATAACAAGATACACGACTTCCGGCCATCGATGCGCGAGCATCATTTTCGTGACGTCAGCCAACCCTTCTATGGCTCCTGGTCAAAAGTAGTACACTAGCCTACATAGGGAATAGGGTGCCATTTTGGACGAATTCATGAAGGTGCTGTCATAACCTTTGACCCCCATTTGACCCTACTGTACCTTTAGCCAACTCTCATGACTCCCCGGCCATAGACTTTCTAGTTTGATATTACAGCATGAATAGCACATTATTTCATTTGTTAAACAATATTTAATCCACAGTAATTAATATAATTGAAGATTTAAAAATAAATAACATGCCTACCTTGAACTCTTTATTCTCCATCTCCTTGCAAAATCAGCACATTTCCTTGCCAAAATGAACGCGCATCCAGAGCGAAAACAAACGCAATCCTCCAGCACTAGGGAGGTTTAGACTGAACTGCTCCAGCGGTTTTTCATCAGTTTCAACGTTTATCAGTGATGACGGAACAATGACCTGTACAGATTTGACGCACTTTCGATCTCGTGCTGATGCAACACTCTGTGTTGTTGAAAGCTCATGTATGGAAATCCTGCGAGTTGTAAACAAATTTAGGCTATAGTTGCCCTTAAAACTGTAATGTTGAGGACGCCATGAAAAATAAAATACATAACCCACACCGTTAGGCCAAGGTACATGCAATATTCATCACTTTGCCAATAGACTTCTTGTTCCTTGTTGTATGTAGCCTTTCTTTTGGGATTAGCACCACTGTCACCTAGAAATTGATACTGCGGTTGTCACATAAAACAGATAACCCATAGTTCATTATTAAATAACATAACTCATTTCTTTATTTTATTACTCATAAAATATACAGCAATCTTCAGATACTGAAAGAATTCATGGGAGTTTCGATTCAGTCACTATTTCATATGTACATGCTAGTTTCATCCTTTTAAAGAAAAAAAGGACACGAAAAAACCTGTGAACCTCCTGATCCTGATTTGACGAACATAGCATATGTATTGTACATATTTCCAGTTAAAATTATTTTAAAAAAGAGACAAAAACGGGGGTTTGAACAAGCAATCACATAAAAGGATTGAGTGGTTTAATTTTTTTGAAGAAGTTAAGCAAGCAAAACCTGTCAAAATACATTGATTATAAGACCAAGACAAATAATATATATATATATTTTTTTCAACAGAAGAAAATCTAAATGCTGCTGTCCTACCATTGGTTTACAGTGTTTCTCCTCTCCAAGGGAGGCATGTTTTCCCCCTCGTATGCCTCGGAATAGTATCAGTGCTTTTCACAAACGTTGTAGTACTTAGTGTGCATCATTGTTTTCGCTCATACAGCTGCCCCTACTCTCCTAACCTCCCCTCAGTAACTAAAGAAGGCACAAAATGATGACATAAATATCACAAGAAAGAATATATGAATTAATAATTTAATTTAATTAAAGAATTAATTAATTAATATTTTCTAGAGGGCAAAGGACAGGTAGGTTTAATAACGCAAATGTAAAAAGTCCTGTCGCTCACATACAAATGCAAAATCTAAATGGCACCCTATTCTTTATAGAGTACACTACTTTTGACCAGAACCCTATGGCCCTGGTCAAAAGTAGTGTACTATAAAGGGAATAGGGTGCCATTGGGGATGGAAATTCTTTGAAATTACTCATGAGAGCAAATACTACGATTTTTTGGTTCCCACAGAGGGTCAGGAGCTTAAGACATGAATGATTTTATTAAAATGTTTGTTCATAAAAAATAAATGATTTCCCCTCCTCCCACATGGATTACAGACAAGAGGCTAGGTGCGTTCTGACTGTCTTAGTGTGCGGATAAACATGACCATCACTCTCATAAAACTTAAATGAAACATCACTCCTTATGTTTTTTCTCAGGCCAAAACGCTCAATCCCATTTCTACTGTCAAAACAGGTTTTGAAAAGGCTTCTTCCACATCTTTTGGTCCATGTCTGTTTTTCACTCAGTGAAGTGCTACTATCCCCTTGGACTACAGGTTATTGCCGTCATAAGGTGTCCGTCTGTCTGTTGGCTGGACAGTTTCTACCGTTTAGGACCTTTGTGGGTAAAGGTAAAGGTGGGGTATAGCAGCAGCAGTTCCTCTGAAGTCCAGTATCTGCTGGAAGGACACCTGGTGGTACGAGAGGATGAGTGTGGCCAGCCAGCCTGTTGTGCCTCCCCCTCTCCCTCCCTCCCTCCATTTCTCTCTCTCCATCTGCAGGACTCTTAAGGCTCCTGTGCGGACTGTCTCGGCTCGTGCCCTCCCAAAGCTGGCTGTGGTGATTTAAGACACGGTGTGTATGTGTGGATTTGTTTGTGGCCTCTGCCCCACTTCACTGTCCATCCGCCTACCCTTGGCTCCCCTCCTGGGCAGCGACCACCACCCCCCTCAGTATGTCTCTGAGTCTGAGTCGTTGAGTTCCTCATCCTTGTAGAAGCCTCCATCGTGGTCGCGGTGGCCGATGTTGTTGAAGCTGCAGTAGGAGCTGTGCTCGCTGCGCAGCACGGGCAGGCTGTCGAAGGTCACACTCTTGGAGGGGCTGGTGGTGTAGTGGTTAATGGCACTGAAGGACAGGCTGGGCGCCGGGTTGCAGGGGGACACGGGCATCATGGTGGCCAGGATCAGCGCCAGGCAGTCCGCCACGTCTTTGTTGGGGGCGCAGGCCAAGGCAGGCGTGTAACCTGAGGGGTTCAAACAGAACAGCAGAGGGTCACTTCAGGAGCATCACCGTTTACTATAACACTTTTGGTGAAAAACATGAAATAACAGCAGGCTAGGAGATACAAAGTTAAGACAATAACCAAGCAGTGGACTAGAGAGAAACAATTGTGGACACATTGAGAAGAGAAGTACAGAAGAAAACGGTGTTAGCGTTATGG
Source organism: Coregonus lavaretus (assembly GCF_964263955.1). Classification (NCBI taxonomy): domain Eukaryota; kingdom Metazoa; phylum Chordata; class Actinopteri; order Salmoniformes; family Salmonidae; genus Coregonus; species Coregonus lavaretus. The sequence continues at coordinate 111,019 of NW_028164543.1, read as the reverse complement.
ATCTTACCATTCTAATCGACTGCGAGCACGCTAGCACCCTTCACTAGTAGCTCCTGAACCACCACCGTCAGACCATTTCTGGCTGCAACGTGTAACGGCCTGAGGAGAAAGTACCGTCAGATTAGCCAGCAGCAAATGAGGATAGCTCCCAAATGCCAGACTATTCCCTATATAGTGCACTTCTTCTAATTCTTCTGGCCCAATTAATACAGCTGAACCATACGTACGTCTGTAAGGCTGCGTTAGTCGAGTTGATGAGGTTCCTGTCTGTAATCTTCTCCAATATCAACAAAGCACTGGTTTCATGCCCCTTTAAAAACCAGAGTCAAACATGTCAGACCAAAATTTCAACCAGAGAGAGCCAACTGTTCAGATGAACGTCATCTTGATGTGGGGATGCTCACCTTACTGCAGGCCAGATGAAGAGCAGTGTTCTTGACTGCATCCTGCAGGGTGAGCTCTGCTTTGGCACTGCTCACCAACAGCTCTGACACAGACAGAGAAACATAAAGAAACTCAATTAGGAAATGAAGCGACTTATTAAAATGTAAAACAGACATGTTGAACTTAAGCTGGCTGGGCGAGGAAAAGCGGAGGAGAGGGGGCTGCGTACCGACAGCGTTGGTTTGTCCGTTCTCAGCAGCCATCATGAGGGAGGTCTTCCCGGAGGCATCGGGGGAGTTGACCTGGGCGTTGTGGCCTAGCAGCAGCTGAAGACACTCCACGTGGTCCGTGAAAGCCGCCGCATGCAGGGGGGTCCTGGAGAGAGAGGAAACTTATTTCACGGATATCATGTAGGACTGTTATAAACAAGTTTGTTCAATTAACCCTGTTTATACCATAGAAATATAAAATCACTAATAGATGTATTAAAAGTAATCTACAATCCCTCATCCAACCCCAGAGGTCATTTTATTCCCAAGACAACATTATTCTCCAGAAGAAAAGGACTTTGTCATGTGCTGTAGTTACCGGTTCTTGGTGTCAGTGGCGTTGACAATGGCCGGCCCCAGAGTGTCAATCAGCATCTCTGCAGCCCCCTCGTTGTCATTGATCACAGCACAGTGGAGGGGGCTGAACGAGTTGCCCTCGGTGACATATGCTATGACAAAGTCCTGTTTCAGTGTAAGGTCCTCCACTGAGAGTCATAACCCCTAATTCTGTTGTAGTCTTGTTCATTCCCCCACATGGCTCCGTCCACACCAATCAAATGCTTTTCAAGCCACAAGAGGGAGTGAATGAGTGTACACTTCATGGAGGAGAGAACAGAGCTACAGTCCAGTTAGTCAGTACGTACCGTTGTATGTAGGGGTGTAACGATCCATCTACTACATCGATGTATCGATTTATATTCCTATGATCCAACTACATCGATCTGTGCTCGGTGAGTTGGCCTTTTGGACAACATATATCACTCTAACATCGTTTTAAAATGTAATAAATCGATTGTATCGATACTAGGAAATAACCCATTGGATTTAAGCACGTCAGACTTTATATGGATGTTTTTTCTTAGCACTTTTAATGATAAAGGCTTTAAACATTACTCGATTCAGTCTGCCTATCCGTGACGTCATCGCCCCACGCCAGCAGCAGCGCAAAGGCGCAAAGACAACAAAACATAGCATGGCGGACGACAGAGGAGAAGCCGACGAGCGAGAAATTATCAAGCCACCATTGCGGTCCTTACAAGAAACAGGAATCTAGGAAACGTCACCTGCACTGTCCAGTATCCAGGTATTTATTTCAGTCACACTGGTTGAATTTTTGGCTAAAAGGTTACTGAATCGATTTCAAGTCACTGAATCGTTTCGGATCGTATCGTTCTAAATGAACCAATATCGTCCTTGAATCGTATCGACAACCACGAATCGTGATACAAATCGAATAGTTACACCCCTAGTTGTATGGCCTGCCTAATTCAGGGACATGTTTACGGTGCTGAAGAGAGAAAATCAGAAAATATCTAGTGTTCCGTTAGTCCAGTACGTACCGTTTAAAGGCAGCCAGGTCCAGAGGGGTGCGCCCCTGGCTGTTCCTCACGTCTAGATCCAGCAGAGACTGAACCAGGACCTCCATAGCATGGTGGTGGCCGTGGTACGCCTGAATGGAAACAAACACACAGTCTGAAGCAAAGTCCAGTGGTATGCCTGAACAGATATACACTCCTAATATAATCAATGTCCTATAGTAGACCAGTGGTATGCCTGAACAGAAATACACTCCTAATATAATCAATGTCCTATAGTAGACCAGTGGTATGCCAGAACAGATATACACTCCTAATATAATCAATGTCCTATAGTAGAGCAGTGGTACGCCTGAACAGAAATACACTCCTAATATAATCAATGTCCTATAGTAGACCAGTGGTATGCCTGAACAGAAATACACTCCTAATATAATCAATGTCCTATAGTAGACCAGTGGTATGCCTGAACAGAAATACACTCTTAATATAATCAATGTCCTATAGTAGACCAGTGGTATGCCTGAACAGAAACAGTCCTAGACCCCTAAAGTAGACCAGTGTCTCTCAAATCGGGTGCCCATTTTTTCTCCCGCCCAGCATCAACATCGAAGGTCCCTGCCAAGCGTGAGATTTAGAAACACTCTACTTCTCCTCTGTTGGAGGTTGATTAACTCAAATGGCAAAATAAGGAAATCATCCTCATCATCACCGTGTCAAAATATGCATGTATTTTACACTAATCAGGAACAGATAGGAACATGGTGTGTGAGTGTCTGGACAATCAACTTTTCGTGGAAAAACAACACCATGCCTGCATCCCAGATAGCACCCTATTTCCCATGTAGTGCAGTACTTTTGATCTGGGCCCATAAGGCTCTGGTCAAAAGTAGTGCACTAAATAGGGAATAGGGTGCCATTTGTCATGTGGCGAGACCCCTACAGGAGCAGGTAGGCTTTACTCACAGCTAAGTGTAGGGGGCTGATGGGAGCTCTGACATCAGAGTCGTTCAGGATGTCTGTCCCTGAGGTTTCCATTAGCTGGGGAAAGACAAGGACGGGCCAGTTTAGACTTGTAACATATTTACTTTGAAGGTTAGTCTAGTAGCATGTTTCATGTTGTAAATCTCAGTGACCAGCCCCTGCAGACATACTGGGGTGTTGCATTCGTATCTTAAACAAGCTAGTGTGAGGAAAAGTAACCAACTGGTACTTACCACATCTAAAGGTGTTTCACTTGCAATCTGGAAAAAGAACATCAAGAGTGACGATGCGGCCACGACAAACATGCAACCACACCTTAAAACCTACTGAATATCAACGTCTGTCCCAAATGGCACCCTATTCCCTATATAGTGCATTACTTTTGACCAGAGCCCTATGGGCCCTACAGCCATTTGGGACGCAGACAAAATGGTCTGTGAATGCAGGGCGTCTAGTCCCCTGTGGTTCTGACTCACCAGCTCCAGACAGAGGCGGTGTCCGTACGCAGACGCGTAATGGACTGCGTTGTAGCCCTGATTGTCCCTGATCCCTGGGTTAGCGTCGTTTCGCAGCAAATATTCCAGACACCTAGAGGTCAGAGGTCAAGAGTTCACTAATCATTATACCAACATCAAGACAGACAGATAAGCAAGCAGAGACACTTTCCCAAAGGAGACGTGGCCAAGCTTTCACACTGCAGATTTAACACTAGTATGTATTCAAACACGACCAACAACATACTCTCCAGACTACAGTGAAATGTGAAAGGTCATGGCACCACAACATACTCTCCAGACTACAGTGAAATGTGAAAGGTCATGGCACCACAACATACTCTCCAGACTACAGTGAAATGTGAAAGGTCATGGCACCACAACATACTCTCCAGACTACAGTGAAATGTGAAAGGTCATGGCACCACAACATACTCTCCAGACTACAGTAAAATGTGAAAGGTCATGGCACCACAACATACTCTCCAGACTACAATGAAATGTGAAAGGTCATGGCACCACAACACACACAACAGTAAGAGAGGTGTGAGACGTACTTTCCGTCTGTGTCGGAGGCAGCAGCGTAGTGGAGCGGGGTGCAACCCCTTTTATCCAGATCGTTCACACTGGCCCCAGACCCCACCAAGGCAAACAGACACTGGTAGTTACAATTGGCTGCCGCATAATGCAGAGGACTCCTAGAAGAACGCACAGAAACCATTCAACATCAACAACAGAAACAGCTTATTGGAGCTGTATAACATTTACATTTTACATTTACGTCATTTAGCAGACACTCTTATCCAGTGCGACTTACAGGAGCAATTAGGGTTAAGTGCCTTGCTGCAGTGCACATAGACACATTTTTCACCTAGTCAGCTAGGGGATTTGAACCAGCAACCTTTCGGTTACTGACCCAACGCTCTTAACCGCTAGGCTACCTGCCGCCCAATCTTTCCCATAATAATTCCTATATGCCCCTATACTATATTCCCCATTATCATAAAGATCACATATGAAAGTTATTTGATGCCACAGACAGACCTTCCGAAGCTGTCCTTTCTGTTGAAGTCTGCCCCTGTGTTGAGCAGCAGATTCAGACAGTCCAGGTTCCTGGTAACAAGATATCAAGTTCAGAAAGGCTCTCGTACATCTGAGCTATCAGGTGGATGGTAACAAAATATCAAGTTCAGAAAGGCTCTCGTACATCTGAGCTATCAGGTGGATGGTAACAAGATATCAAGTTCAGAAAGGCTCTCGTACATCTGAGCTATCAGGTGGATGGTAACAAGATATCAAGTTCAGAAAGGCTCTCGTACATCTGAGCTATCAGGTGGATGGTAACAAGATATCAAGTTCAGAAAGGCTCTCGTTCATCTGAGCTATCAGGTGGATGGTAACAAGATATCAAGTTCAGAAAGGCCCTTTCACATCTGAGCTATCAGGTGGATGGTAACAATGAGAACCTTAAAGAAAAGAGAAACCCGTACACTGCTCTTGCTAGTATCACTGTTTTTATAATGCTAATAAAAGCAATAATAAAAAGTGATACTAGCAAGAGCAGTTTGCAGGTTTCTCTTCTCTTTCAAGAAGATATAAAGACAATTTAGACCAGAGCGCAAGTCAATACCACCATGGCATGGAACCACATTATACAGAAATGATACCGCACTAATGATCTAAACGATTTTTTTATACTGCTAAACAATGTGAAATGTAAGAGTGTGAATATGTGTTTGTTCTTTCTGGTGGCTTTCCAGTTCATGAACTAAATATTCCTTGGTGTAAAGCCTGGACCAGTCCACTCACCCAACAGCTGCTGCAGCATGTAAACAGGTCCTTCCAAAGTCGTCAGGGGTGTCTATATCAAAGCCTGATGAGAGGAGCTTCCGACAGCAGTCAGAGAACCCACTGAGAGCAGCCAGGTGGAGGGGGAACATCCCATGGATGCCTCGCCTGCAACACATTTTTACATTTTAGACTTTAAGCAGACACTCTTATCCAGAGTGACTTACAGTTGATTCAGCTAAGATTGGAAACAGCACCACATCACAGTCCTCATTAAACCCCACAGCAGATCAACACATCAGAATGCTGCAATGCCCTGTCTATCAACCCCCCACACACCACAATGTGTTGAGCATAGTCTCCAAGCGGGAATTCGGTCAATGACAGAATTGCAGATGCATGTTGCATTATTGCTGGAAACTGTGTGTGTGTGTGTTCTCACTTGGCTGTGTCAGCTCCGTTCGTGATGAGTGTATTGATGAGTAACTCATGGCCGTAGCGAGCAGAGATGTGCAGGGGTGTGTTTCCATTCTTATCTTCACAGTCGATCTCAGCACCTACAGAACACACACACACACAGACACACACACACAGACACACACACACAGACACACACACACAGACACACACACACACACACACACAGACACACACACACACAGACACACACACAGACACACACACACAGACACACACACACAGACACACACACACACACACACACACAGACACACACACAGACACACACACAGACACGTCAACCACTTGACCCTAGAGGCCTCATGAAGCTTCATGTTCAACCACATTGCAAGTAACATTGCTCTGTGCCAGTGAATCATGGTTTGAAGACAAAAGACAATGCTGAAGAGCCTACTGGTTCATATATATTCAGTTGAGAGCATTCACAGCGACTCACCATTCTGGATGATGGCTTGAGATCTGGAGAAGCGTCCGTGGATGGCCGTCATGTGGAGGGGGGTCTTTCCATCTTTACTCTGCAGATAGAAAGACAAAGATGGTTCACACGGCAGTCTGTGCTGCTGACCACAGGCAAAATCAAACACGTATTGGAGGAGCGCTTGATTGCATTTAGTTTGCATTGTTAGGCCTATTCCATTGGTATTTGAATGTAGACCAGGGCCAAATACTAAGCCATGTGCTGCGTCAGTGTGTGCGTCCCAAATGGCACCCTATTCTCTTCATAGTGAACTACTTTTTGAACCAAAGTAGTGTACTTATAAAGGGAACAGGGTGCCATTTGGGACACAGCCAGTGTCACCACGGCTCCTTGCTCTATGGGCCCCTGGTCAAAAGTAGTGCACTACATAGGGAATAGGGTGTTATTTAGTTCAGACACAGTGTTGGTCATCCGGTCTCCTCACCTTGATGTTGACGAGGGCCCCGTTGCCCACCAGCAGCTCCAGGCAGAGCGCCCCATGGCGCGAGGCGGCCGTGAAGTGGAGTGGGGCGAAACCCTTCTCGTTCACCTGGTTCACGTTGGCGCCGCACTCGATCAGCTCATTCACCACCACGTCCTGCCCGTTGTAGCATGCCACGTGGAGGGGGGTGTTACCGTAACCATTGGGCTCATTTATCTGGAGGGAGCAAGGGAGGGAAAAGAGTGGAGAGAGAGAGGGGGGGGGGGGGGGGGGACAAAACAATACATTCCTGATCAGGTCACTTGGTTCTGAAAACCCCCTGGCCCAAAACACTGGCTCCAACCTCCATCTCTTCATTACTTGAAAGGAAATCATTCGCCAACCCACTAGAGCTCTGTATTTTCATTGAGTTGTAATTGAACAGTGACTACACATTTGAATGCGTGTTGACTCACATCCACTCCAAGGTCCAGGAGGTACTTGACCACACTGATCATTCCACTGGAGGCTGCAGAGTGGAGAGGGGTGTAGGCCTTCTTATCTTTACAGGACACCTCTGATCCATGAGAGGCCAGCAGTTTCACCACCTCAATGTGCCCTATGGTAGAGAGAGAGGGGGAGGGATAAATAGAGAGAGAGAGAGAGAGAGAGAGAGAGAGAGAGAGAGAGAGAGAGAGAGAGAGAGAGAGAGAGAGAGAGAGGGGAGGGAGAGAGAAGGGGAGGGAGATAGTAAGGGGGTTAAGAGAGAAACAGAGATACAAACACAGAGAGATAGGCAGAGAGAGGGAGAGATAGATTAGTTTACAGTGGTACACAGCACCATAAGCAACACCTACATCATGTTAGTACAACTGAAAACATCTAATCAACCTACTTAGTACATGATTCTGACATAATAACACACTAGACGTGGCTCATACAGCTGAGCTGTGAGACTAACACACAGTCCATTCATTCATTCATTCATTGGTATAAAGGACATTAGTCAGAATGTAAATGATGTGGTAAACTCATCACCCATGTAAGCAGCCCAGTGGATTGCTCGGCGATCCTTCTTGTCAAAGGCATTAATGTTGGCTCCTCTGGAGAGAAGCAGCCTCACCATCTAACAGGGAGAGGAGAGAGAAACAAAACACAGGTTGAGGAAAACTAAACAGCAAAATCCGCTACATCTGGCTTCAAAGCCTTCCCTTTAAAATTATATATTTTGTATTCACAATGAATGAAAGATAACATGTAAAGACATGGTACATTTCTCCCCTTTTAATCCGCCTTTGACCTCCCCCTCCCCCCAGAATGCCTCCAAACACATTTAAAAAGAAAGGGAAAGTAATTGACTTACATGTCAGAAAACAAAATAAAAGTATACAACAACGTTACTTCAAGCAAAAATGTAATAGCCTAACAATTTCAGGTGATTAAGTGATTTTATAGGCCTATATAGCAGTAATCTCAAGGTGGGGCCAAGAGTACTAATCTGGAGGAAGTGTTTGGAGCTGTTCAAAATAGGATATCATCGGGTCCCAGGAGGAAGAAAATGAGTTGGTTGACCTCTCGAATGGTAACTTCATTTTTTCTCATTTTAGGAACAGCTTCAGATCTTCGAGCCAAAGAGAGGCTAAGGGAGGATTGATAGATTTCCAATCCAATAAAATCCTTCTGCGGGCTAACAGGGAGGCAAAGGCAATGGCATCTAGCTGTCTATTGGTCAGAGAAGGATTGTTGTTTGGTACTCCAAAAATAGCAATTTCTGCACTAGGCTGCAACTTTATATCAAATGCTTCAGAAAGGGTTTTAAATAGTGGACAAATAATCTGCCAGACGGGGACAGGACCAGAACATGTGGGTCAAGTCCGCCAAGGAGCTTTTACACCTGTCACATGTACCATCAATATTTGGGTAGAATTTGGACAATCTGGCCTTACTGAAATGGATACGGTAAAGTACCTTAAACTGTATAAGGCTGAGCCGGGCACAAAAGGAGCTTCCATTTACCCTCAGTAAGGCATTTCACACTCAGATCGGATTTTATTCAAAGCCTCCTCTGAACAAACTCAAGCATACAACTAGGGCTGTGATGGTCATGGAACTTCAGGTGTCGGTGATTGGCGTGTCTTATGTACGTGGTCATCGACAAAACTGACAGCTGACAGGGGGGCGGGACGCACATTAGCAAAGGAAAACATTAGCGCGTTTAGGCCAGTCTTGCTCTCAAGTTTGGGGAAGCTAATTTTCTCCATGAAGAATATATCAAGCATTCCATGCATCATCACATTTGCAAACTTATTAAAAAAAAAAAAAAAATTCACCTTTATTTAACCAGGTAAGCCAGTTGAGAACAAGTTCTCATTTACAACTGCGACCTGGCCAAGATAAAGCAAAGCAGTGCGATAAAAATAACACAGAGTTACATTTGGGGTAAAAAAACATAAAGTCAAAAATACAACAGAAAATATATATACAGTGTGTGCAAATGTAGCAAGTTATGGAGGTAAGGCAATAAATAGGCTATAGTGCAAAATAATTACAATAGTATTAACACTGGAATGCTAGATGTGCAAGAGATTATGTGCAAATAGAGATACCGGGGTGCAAAAGAGCAAAATAAATAACAATATAGGGATGAGGTAGTTGGGTGGCCTAATTTCAGATGGGCTGTGTACAGGTGCAGTGATCGGTAAGGTGCTCTGACAACTGATGCTTAAAGTTAGTGAGGGAGATAAGAGTCTCCAGCTTCAGAGATTTTTGCAATTCGTTCCAGTCATTGGCAGCAGAGAACTGGAAGGAATGGCGGCCAAAGGAGGTGTTGGCTTTGGGAATGACCAGTGAGATATACCTGCTGGAGCGCAGACTACGGGTGGGTGCTGCTATGGTGACCAATGAGCTAAGATAAGGCGGGGATTTGCCTAGCAGTGATTTATAGATGGCCTGGAGCCAGTGGGTTTGACGACGAACATGTAGTGAGGACCAGCCAACAAGAGCGTACAGGTCACAGTGGTGGGTAGTGTATGGGGCTTTGGAGACAAAACGGATGGCACTGTGATAGACTACATCCAGTTTGCTGAGTAGAGTGTTGGAGGCTATTTTGTAAATGACATCGCCGAAGTCAAGGATCGGTAGGATAGTCAGTTTTACGAGGGCATGTTTGGCAGCATGAGTGAAGGAGGCTTTGTTTGCGAAATAGGAAGCCGATTCTAGATTTAACTTTGGATTGGAGATTCTTTATGTGAGTCTGGAAGGAGAGTTTACAGTCTAACCAGACACCTAGGTATTTGTAGTTGTCCACATACTCTAGGTCAGACCCGTCGAGAGTGGTGATTCTAGTCGGGAGGGCGGGTGCCAGCAGCGTTCGATTGAAAAGCATACATTTAGTTTTACTAGTGTTTAAGAGCAGTTGGAGGCTACTGAAGGAGTGTTGTATGGCATTGAAGCTCGTTTGGAGGTTTGTTAACACAGTGTCCAATGAAGGGCCAGATGTATACAAAATGGTGTCGTCTGCGTAGAGGTGGATCTGAGAGTCACCAGCAGCAAGAGCGACATCATTGATATACACGGAGAAAAGTGTCGGCCCAAGAATTGAACCCTGTGGCACCCCCATAGAGACTGCCATAGGTCCAGACAACAGGCCCTCCGATTTGACACACTGAACTCTATCTGAGAAGTAGTTGGTGAACCAGGCGAGGCAGTCATTTGAGAAACCAAGGCTATTTAGTCTGCCAATAAGAATGCGGTGGTTGACAGAGTCGAAAGCCTTGGCCAGGTCGATGAAGACGGCTGCACAGTACTGTCTATTATCAATCGCGGTTATAATATCGTTATCCTATGTTGATTTATGACAAGTTCATTGACTAGGGCCCTATAAAATAAGCGTTGCGGACCGAATCACGGAATCCAGACATTAAACCGAAATTCAACAATATTCAAACATTTATTGAACTTAGTAAGAAATCAACTAAATCTATTCAACTTGTTAGAAAACACATTCATTTGCCCAAGTCAATCATAAGACATGAACAAAATGCATCAGTGATTCGTATTTCCATGAACTTTCTGAAACGGCACAGGAATGCCCCTGTCTGTGTGCATGTGTGCGGTGCGCGCGTATGTCTACACTTTGTGTAGCCGTTAGCGATGATGCTAATGATAACCTTCTTCTGGTAGGGAAGGAATGGCTTTCCCCAAAACCTTCGCAAGTAAATGTTAACTACAAAGTAGCCTATGCCTGCCTGGCAGAATTATACCGTGATCATTTGCATCACTCCAGTGGCCATTTGTTCTACAGCAACACCGCTTAACCAAACAAAGGTCTCTTCCTGGTGCACGCTTGCATTTAAGGGTAACTACACCCCAAAATCTAAATGTCTTACATTTTTCCCAGACCTCACAAATGGTCACCTGATAGGGTTTAAACATTGTTGTGGACATAGAACATCCAATTGTGCTGTTTTGCTATTAAAAAGGTGTACTTTTGAGAGCGAAAACCTGCCAAAACAGGGACAAACGGTCAACGGGGAAATCTAAACGGAGAAAAGGGAACTTGGGAATTAACGGAATCAGGCAAAACATTGAAGGGATTTTATAGTGCCCTAATGGACTACAGACATTGACTGTCTCCTAGACTAAAAACTAAGATTGCATGTACTGCCTATATTTTGAGGGAAACGCACTGTCCATTATTTGATTTGATCAGGGCAGGGCAGGGCAGCACACAAACTGCATTTAGTCCAATAACAATCCATGATATTATTAGGGTGATAAATAAAAGGCAGTTGCTCCATGACACAAGAGCACGCTCTACTGGGACAAAAAGCTTACAGCACCTGGTATTCCCAGGCGGTCTCCCATCCAAGTACTAACCAGGCCCAACCCTGCTTAGCTTCCGAGATCGGACGAGATCGGGCGTATTCAGGCTGGTATGGCCGTAAGCGAGGGAACAACTCTTGGTACACTATATAAAGTAAATGTGTCACTCACTCTGAAAGGGACACAGAAACTTATCCACTTTGTGACACAAACTGAAGAAGCTCAACCCTTGCTTACATTTCCTATATATATATATATATATATATATATATATGAGTCTTGTGGGGGGGGGGGGGGGGGAGGAGGGCCTATCCTATGTTGATTTATGACAAGTTCATTGACTAGGAATCCTCATCTCATTCCCAGACCCAGTGTAACCCCTCTTCTCTAGGTAGACTTCCATTAACTCCTCCCACTCCAGGACAGAGTACTTATCTGAGCCATCACCCCTAAAAAGAGGTGGAGCACTAACATCTGACTTCACAACCAGATTCAGCTTGGACGCATCAATAAAGGTTGACCCACACTGCTCAGGCAGGGGAAACTGCTGGGGTTGGTGAGGGGGACGGGCAGGAGAAAGACTTGAAACCCCAGGCTGCAGTAAACTCGCTCTGATAGATTCTCCTATCTCTGAACCAATCTGCTTAATAAGGTCACTAAGCTGACTCGGAGGCGTCCCATTATCACCGAGTACTGTGGATGATGGTACATCAAAAGACAGAGGTGGGATACCCTGGTCAGGTGGAACAAACAGCCTACCCCTCCCAGTGCTTGCAAACTCAGGACTAGCAAACGCTCTACTCCCAGGAGCTGACTGTACAATTGGTGTAAATGGAAGGACACCCCTCCCTCTACCCACACTAAAATCCCCAGCATAACACGGGTGCATTTAGTGCATTCAAATACCCCCCCCAAAAAATGCAATAAACAAATTCATCCAAAACATACAAATAAGCACGAATACCTGTATCTAATGAATATGCTACATTCACTTTCACTGTTTACAGTATATATTCACTTACAGTAAGCCATCAACAAATTCACATGCGCAGGTCGTGCACCTCATCCACATGCACAGCTCCGGCGGTCGGCTTGAGCTGACCAGTCGGCAGGTCACGTAATTAGGACACTGCCACAACTGGAATTCTGATGGTTGGATAATTTTTATTCGACCTGCACACGAAGAGACAACACACAATATGTTAGCTCTTGGTGCAGCCACAGCTCTCGGGCACCTTGCTAGTTGAAGGTCAGGCAAAAGAGAACAGGTGCTGCATGCACACATTCAGTGCCTAACAACACACTATACAATACAAGTAAAATGATATACAACATAATTCTGACAAAATAAATGACATACCTGTACACGAAGAGACAACACACAATAGTTTAGCCCTTGGTGCAGCCACAGCTCTCGGGCACCTGCGTGAGCACATAGACACTCACTCAAACACTGCCCCAAATACTCCCGAGTTACAATAGGTACCCTAATTAGCGAGCTCGGTGAAAGTTGTTAACATACATCTTTATATTGTCCACATTGTAACAAAACCTGTAGTTGCGTAACAGCACTTTGTGTAACTTTACCACAGTTTTATATCGACAAATTACGGCGCCAAGGACAACATACCTTGCTAGTTGAAGGTCAGGCAAAAGAGAACAATAAGAGGGTACATAAATACAGATAACCCGCGATGGACCAAACCAAAATATACACAACTTTTACAATTAGGTGTATTAACAATATAGATACATAAAAATGTTTGTACACCAAAAAATAACATTAGCTATGGAGCTGTAATTAAATAAAGAAACCACATTGAATTACTATTATTATTAACTTTTTAACATCCCCTCTTGACCTGGCCTACTTGAACTGTCCTTGTGTGCAATTTGGTGCATAATCTAGGGGAACAACATCACACTACTACACATATAATTCAAGTCATACCTTTATTGTCATTCATGCTCTTATTTTTAACCTAGTAGTTTTGCAAAAGTGTAACCTGCGTCAATTCTAGGAAATATTGGAATAACGTGCTTAAGAGGACACCTGACACGCACAACAGGATAACACAACAACCAGATTTTCAATTGACAATCATTGATTTAAATGGATGTGGTCAATAGATTTGTATAGGCATATATACTAATTTAATTTAACTTGTAAGCCAAGGTTTGATTAGTAGGTCTATGCAACTTGCACCTGGATAACCGCGTCATGAATCGGAACGGGCTCCAACGTCCTCATATACACATTATGACAAAATAAAGATCTTAATCTTTCACGAAATAAAGATATAGAAGAAAACAGGTTCTAGAAACTCAATTTCTCCATGGCAATAGAATGTAAACATGTATGTTGCGCCAAACATAACCAAATATCGCCTACAACTCAATTCTCAGCGCAGCAAATTGGACGATTCCACAGGCATTGATCATTCGCGACTTTAAGTAATTCCTGTTATCTCTAGAGCATCCCGTATATTTATAGCGCTGCATTTCGTCCCCCTCTGACCATGGATAGGATTGGGAGCATTCCTGAGTTCACTTATGGTCCCACTAAGGTAATTTTAGGAGATATTCCTTTTGGCATACTGTAAATGCATGTGCATAATGTACCTAATAAAGCATACTTATTTTAATTATCTTCAAAGGAATTCTGTAGAAGCAGCCTTTATTTTCAGACTCTGCAGGCCTGCTGGGAGGAAGCATATTACAATAAACAGGTAAGATTCATCCCACAAAAACAGTAACCACAGAAAGAAAGAGATAGATTTAATCCCAAAACAAGAGTTTTATTTCAAGACAGTTTAGAGAAGATGGTCATAAGAGTTCTTAATATCACTTGCAAATTGTGAGACATGAGCAGTTGTGAAATGTTACGAGAGGCCCTTCTGAAAGCACATTATATGGTCTTTAGTGGCACGGTCTCACACCTTACCTCATCTTGCAGAAGAAGCTCATGGTCCACTATCTGCTGCTCCAGAGTCGAGGCCAGGTCTCGCCCCATGTCACCATGGAGCACATGAGCGACTGGCTGGTGTCTCAGGGCAAAAAATCCCTTAGGGAGAGGTGAGTACCACGTCAGCTCTCACCTTCACTGCCATTCTCTGTCACCAGCAGCACTCCAGGAGGTGTGGGTAAAATAAACAACAGATAAATAGGAAGCCAGGAAAGTTGAAATGCTTTGTGTTTTATTTGAAGGGTGTGGAAGGAAACCCTGGAGGAGGGGAACGAACTCGCTCGGCTGGTAAGAGAATGAGAGTTAGAGACTTAGACTATCAGTCAGTGAGCTCTTTTCTAGCCTTTCAACAACTAGTTAGTACAGCAGAATATATCTGTTGTGAAATTACACTAATGGGACTTCCTGTTTCCTACGGCAGACCTGGGAAGTAAACACCTGCCTAAAAATGATTGACATGGAGCACAAGGCTGTCTGCAAGCTCCGCCGCTCTATGCACCCCACCTCTCCAGCTGGCGCTGACATGTGAGTTCCATGTACTGCCCCGCATACGGCTTGCTCCATTCATCTACACATCTGGAGCTATGCAGAAAAAAACTAGGGCAGTGTTCTCTGTGTGAACATTGCACATTGTTTAGCTTTCTCTGCTGCTTTTTGTTGATTTCAGCGACCCCAAGGTCCACATCATCATGGAGAGAGCTGTGAGGAGCATTCAGGACAAGCTGTCCAATAAGCCCTGTAGCAACCTGCTCAGCCCATCCCAGGTGGTGGTGGAGCTGGTGCCCAGGATCCTCCTGGCCCTGTGGCTTCAGCCAGAGGAAGGCCATTCAGATCACCCCATCCTCCTAAGCGGGATGGCTGTGAGTATGGTGGTGGCCGTAGGGGAGAAGCTCTCCAGCATGTTGAAGGCCTCTTCTCCTCACACCCCTTTCTCCCGGGCTGCTACTTTTGACTCTGTGAGGTCGATCCTTGGGAGAATCAGCCAGTCCTTCTCCCTGGATGACCTCACAACCCCTTTTTTTATGAGCTCTGTCTGTGCCTTTGTGGCGGACGAGGTGAAAAGCTACTTCCAGCCTACTGCAGACACCCTGCCAGTTCCCCCTGTCCTAGTGGTGGCCGTCTCCGCCACACTACCAGCTGACATCCAAGCAGGTGAGTAGCACTCATAGAGAACACTCTGACATATGCCTTTTGTCATGACATCCTGGTGCCTTGTAGTAGTAAAGCCAATCAGGATTTTAATTGTCACCCCAAACACAGATGCAGACCAGGATTCTTCCCACCTGGAGGTTGTGGAAATCCCCCATAACACAGAGGCAGACCCAGCTTCTTCCCACCCATTGGTTGTGGACATCACCCCTAACACAGAGTCAGACCCTGCTTCTTCCAACCTGGAGGTTGTGGACATCACCCATAACACAGAGGCAGACCCGGCTTCTTCTCAGCTGGAGGTTGTGGACATCACCCCTAACAAAGAGGCACACCTGGCTTCTTCCCACCTGGAGCTTGTGGACATCACCCCTAACACAGAGTTAGACCCGGCTTCTTCCTATCAGGAGGTTGTGGAAACCACCCCTAACACAGAGACAGACCCGGCTTCTTCCCACCTGGAGCTTGTGGACATCACCCCAAACACAGAGGCAGACCCGGCTTCTTCCCACCGTATGGTTGTTGACATCTCCCATAACTCAGAGGCAGACCCAGCATCTTCCCACCTGGAGGTTGTGGACATCACCTCAAACACAGAGGCAGACCCGGCTTCTTCTCACCTGGAGGTTGTGGACATCACCCCTAACAAAGAGGCACACCTTGCTTCTTCCCAACTGGAGGTTGTGGACATCACTCCTAACAAAGAGGCACACCTGGCTTCTTCCCACCAGGAGCTTGTGGACATCACCCCTAACACAGAGGCAGACCCATCTTCTTCCCAGCAGGAGGTTATGGAAATCATCCCTAACACAGAGGCAGACCTGGCTGCTTTCCACTTGGAGCTTGTGGACATCACCCCTAACACAGAGGCTAAGAAGGCTTCTACCCACCTGAAGTTTGTGGTCCTCACCCCTAACACAGAGTTAGACCCGGCTTCTTCCTATCAGGAGGTTGTGGAAACCACCCCTAACACAGAGGCAGACCCGGCTTCTTCCCACCTGGAGGTTGTGGACATCACCCCTAACACAGAGGCAGACCCAGCATCTTCCCACCTGGAGTTTGTGGACATCACCCCTAACACAGATGCAGACCTGGCTTCTTCCCACCTAGAGGTTGTGGACATCACCCCAAACACAGAGGCAGATCCTGCTTCTTCCCACCTGGAGCTTGTGGACATCACCCCTAACACAGAGGCAGACCCGGCTTCTTTCCACCTAGTTGTTGTGGACATAACCTTTAACACAGAGGCAGACCCGGCTTATTCCCAGCTGGAAGTTGTGGAAATCACCCCTAACATAGAGGCAGACCCGGCTTCTTCCCACCGTAAGGTTTTGGACATCACCCCTAATACAGAGGTAGACCCGGCTTCTTCTCACCTGGAGGTTGTGGAAATCACCCCTAACAAAGAGGCAGAACCCGTCTCTTCCCACTTGGAGATTGTATTCGTCACACCTAACACAGAGGCAGAACCCGTCTCGTCCCACTTGGAAGTTGTGGACATCACCCCTTACACAGAGGCAGACCCGGCTTCTACCCACCTGAAGGTTGTGGACATCACCCCTAACACAGAGGCAGATCCGGCTTGTTCTCAGCTGGAGGTTTTGGACCTCACCCCTAACACAGATAAATACCCTGCTTCTTCACTCTTGGAGGTTGCGGACGTCACACCTGAAGAAAAGCCTCTCATGGTGGCCGTCTACGCCACTCTGCCATCTGACATCCAAGCAGGTGAGTAAGACTTATAGAAAGCACTCTGACAGGTGCCGTTCATCATGATAACATGTAAAGTGTTGGTCCCATGTTTCATGAGCTGAAATAAAAGATCCCATTCAACTGGCCAGTGTTTAGAACCTACGGTTTGCATTTATTTACATTCTGCCCCACTTTTGTCCCTTTCCAGAGGATGTTGCTGTGGTCACCCTGGACGTCACCCCACACGTCACCAAGGAGGTGACCCTGGATGTTCCATGCAGGGCGAGGAAAGGGGCAGTCCGGCGTTTTTTTTGCAGGCTTTGGAGGGCAGTGTGCTGCTGCGCTTGCCACAAGGAAGAGGAGGAACAATATTAATTATTCATTAGACCAGAAACAGGATTGAACCATAGACCATTAAATTCTTTGCATTATAGTTGCCTTCAATTCTGATTTTCTTCTGTTTAATTCTTAATTAATTTCAGAACATTTCTCTAAACTTTGTGGAGTAGGTTGTATAAATAAGTGGGAAACATCCCAATCCCAATTTTAATGCTTTTAATAATTAACTTATTACATTTTTTTTAGATGTATTATTTGACAAAAAAAGTGGAGGGCGTGACCAAAAAACTAATCATCATAGAAAACTCTTGCTCACTATGAAAAATGCATTGTTTTATTTAAGCAAAGTTAAAAGATGAACGTTTCCGCCTAGTCTATGACGATATGCAAGTTGTGTTTGCCCAGTTAAAGGGGGACCCAGACTCACCCTGGTTCTTGAGGGTTGCAGACACTGAATAATTATCATTTGAAATAAATGGCACTTTTCAAGTCTTGACTAAAAATCTTTAATGAATATGAATTTAAATACAATTGACTTGAGGATCAGAGCAGGCAGACTGACTGGCTTGCCCTGAAGGCCCTCTACCTCTACCTCTGTGTGGTTAATCTCAGCCAAGAGGTTGTATGGGTTGTCTGTCTCTCTCTGGGTGTGAATCACTATCACTATGACCTCTCGCTCCGCCTGCCCGTTGGCCTGATCACAGGAGCAGGGGTGATGGCATCCGGGGTAACCTCCTCCTCTCCTGTATCTAACCCATCTTTCTGGCTATGAGTTTGACTGAGGTCACTCGTTCTCTCTCCCAGGGTGTTGGATAGTTTCTCCTCCTCTGTGTCTTGTGTATTTTCTACATTGTAGAATAATAGTGAAGTCTTCAAAACTATTAAATAACACATATGGCATCATGTAGTAACCAAAAACGTGTTACACATATCAAAATATATTTCAGATTTGAGATTCTTCAAAGTAGCCACCCTTTGCCTTGAAATGTTTTGAGACCAGGTTGCGCTTTCACCTCCCTCGGTAAGAGGGGAATAAGGCAACCTCAGAGTTACATCCAAGGATACTTTATTGACACAAACGGATGAAATGGACATGGAAAGGTAGTGGAATGATAGTGGTCCTGTAATGGACAGATAACAGGGGTAATGAATATGCACAATAACTGATAGCACAAGTAGAGCAACAACGCTATTAACAAAGGAAGGGCTGTATTAATGGCATAATGCTACCTGCGGAGTATTACACAACACAGTAAAACACAGAGAGGCAACTTACAATAGGCAATGGTAGTAACTATAAAGAACAACAAGCAAGAATGATATACATGTTACAAACTCACTTTGTGCACGTACACTATCCCACGGTATCTCTGTGCATTCAAATTGTCATCGATAAAATGCAATTGTGTTCATTGTCCGTAGCTTATGCCTGCCCATACCATAACCCCAATGCCACCATGGGGCATTCACAACGTTGACATCAGCCAACAGCTCGCCCATATGCTGCTTTACAAGTGGTCTGAAGTCGTGAGGCCAGTTAGAAGTACTGCCAAATTCTCTACAGCCGCCTTGGCTTATGGTTGAGAAATTAACATAAACGTATCTGGCAACAGCTCTGGTGGACATTCCTGCAGTCTGTAAGCCAATTGCACGCTGCCTCAAAACTTGAAACATCTGTGCATTGTGTTGTGTGACAAAACTGCACATTTTAGAGTGGCATTTTATTGTCCTCAGCACAAGGTGCACCTGTGTAATTATCATGCTGTTTAATCAGCTTCTTGATATGCCATATTTGTCAGGTGGATGGATTATCTTGGCAAAGGAGAAATGCTTGCTTACAGGGATGTAAACAAATGTGTGTACACAATTTGAGAGAAATAAGCTTTTTGTGCAAATGGAACATTTCTGGGATTTTTATTTCAGCTCATGAAACATGGGACCAACACTTTACATGTTGCGTTTATATTTTTGTTCAGTGTAGTTATTAGGTTGGGAGATTGGGATCCTATCTGGGCTAGCTAAAGCCAACTTCATGGTTAGTAGTATGACAGAGAAAATATAACAAGACAAATTTAAACATCACAAATCTGAGGGGGCAAGTGACCCTGTGCCCCCTTTGGGCATGACGTCTCTGCTATCAACCACATCATTCTGTCTCCGTGAATATTCAAAACAGACACATTCATTAAGGTCTGGTACTGGTTGTACCATATAGATCAGGGATGGACAATTCCAGTCCTTGGGGGTCGGAGGGGTGTCACACTTTTTCCCCATCCCTAGCAAACACAGATGATTAAACTTATTGCATTCTAAACTGAAACCCATGAGCACTTGATTATTAGAGTCAAACGTGTTAGCTGGGGCTGGGGAAAAAGTGTAACACCAATCAGGTCCCGAGGACTGGAGTTGCCCATCCCTGATATAGATGCTCTGTTTGCACGCATCGAGGGATGTGGTGACAGTGGAGACAAGGGAACACACATAAACAGCTTTGTCCTTTTAGAAAGTCATCATAATCCTTACATAAATATGATATGTATGCAAGAAATGCAGAGCCACTTCCAAAAACATATTGACAGAGTCTAGTATCTAGTAATCTAATCAATTCGTTTTCAACCCCTTTGTTATGGCAAGTGTAAATAAGCTCAGGAGTAAAAATGTGCTTAACAAGTCACATAATCAGTTAGATGTACTCACTATGTGTGCAATAATAGTGATTTTTGAACGAATACATAATCTCTGTACCCCACACATGCAATGATCTATTAGGTCCCTCAGTCGAGCAGTGAATTTCAAACATAGATTCAACCATGAAGACCAGGGAGGTTTTCCAATGCCTCGCAAAGAAGGGCACCTTTTGGTAGATGGGTACAAATAAAGCAGACATTGAATATTCCTTTGAGCATGGTGAAGTTATTAATTATGCTTTGGATGGTGTATCAATACACCCAGTCACCACAAAAATACAGGTGTCCATCCTAACTCAGCTGCCAGAGAGGAAGGAAAACGCTCAGGGATTTCACCATGAGGCCAATTGTGACTTTAAAACAGTTAGAAAGTTTAATGCTTTGATAGGAGAAAACTGAGGATGAATCATCAACATTGTAGTTACTCCACAATACTAACCTAATTGACAGAGTATGCACTCACTAACTGTAAGTCGCTCTGGATAAGAGCGTCTGCTAAATGACTAAAATGTAAATGTAAAAGAAGGAAACCTGTACATGCATTGTGTTTGCAATAAGGCACTAAAGTAAAACTGCAAATAATGTGGCAAAGAAATGAACTTAATGCCCTGAATACAAAGCCTAATGTTTGGGGCAAATCCAACACAACACATCACTGAGTACCACTCTTCATATTTCCAAGCATGGTGGTGGCTGCATCATGTTATGGGTATGCATGTCATTGGCAAGGACTAGATACTTTTTTAGGATAAAAATAAACGGCATAGAGCTAAGTACAGGCAGATTCCTAGAGGAAAACCTGGTTCAGTCTGCTTTCCAACAGACACTGGGAGACAAATTCCCTCTTCAGCAGGACAATAACCTAAAACACAAGGCCAAATATTCACTGGAGTTGCTTACCAAGACGACATTGAATGTTTCTGAGTGGCTTAGTTACAGTTTTGACTTAATTCGGCTTGAAAACCTATGGCAAAAAAAAAATGTCTGTCTATATATAGTATAATGCATATATTTTACAATCCAGTTGTGCAAAGCTCTTGGAGATTTATCAAGTAAGACACAGCTTTAATCGACTCAGGGGTGGGAATACTTATGTAAATGAGATATTTCTGTATGTAATTTCCAATACATTTGCAAAAATTTCAAAAGCGTGTTTTCAATTTGTCATTATGGGGTATTGTGTGTAGCTGCGTGAGAGAAAATGTTATAATTGAATCCATTTTGAATTCAGGCTGTAAGAAAGCAACATGTGGAATAAGTTAAGGGGTATGAATACTTTCTGAATGCACTGTATATCTGCAAGAAAGTGATAAATAAGTGACTGTTTGAAAGGGGGTCATATAATGTCACGCTCGTCTACGAGAGAGGACCAATGCGCAGCGTTGAAGGTGAACATAATATATATTTATTAACTGATCAACACGATCAAAACAATAACCAACGATGCGTGACGTCTAAGGTTACAACACGAACAAACCTTAACGGAACAAGAAACCACAACACAAAGTGAAAAGACCGATAGTTAAATATGGCTCCCAGTCAGAGACAACCAGCTGACACTCGTTGCCTCTGATTGGGAGTCACTCAGGCCAACATAGATATACAAACATAGACTTACACACCCTGGCTCAACATAACATAGTCCCCAGAGCCAGGGCGTGACATATAAACATTGCCTTATTTATATTTTTACATATAACATAAAGTTAATTTTGTCTGAAATAGTCATGCTAAAATGGGCGTCGTTTCTCAGACCAAATTTCCATTCTGGCTCAAACAAAGCAATCGGATCATGCTCCAGTCAAAAACAGCTATAGGGAATGCCTATACATTGTCCAATCTCCTTCCACACATTGATTTCATCTTATTCAGAAAAAAACAAACTTGAAATTAAGTGTTGTTTCAGTGTCTTGTTGCAGGTTGTGCAATGTTCAAAAGTGTGTGAGAGAAAAAGCATTAACTTGTGTGTGTGGTGTCAAGTGTGGATGGTCCTATGTATGCAAATAGCCGAGATTGGATATTTCAGCACCATGGACAGCAGCGACATTGGGATAGCGAGATCTGTAATTCAGCAACACATGACACTGGATAGTGGCTGTCTCAGGTGAAGTTGGCATTGGGAAAATCCCATCTAATGGGAAACGAGGCATAGGAGGCAAAAAGACTGAAGGAGAAGACTCCCACAGGAACTCTTGGCTTAACTGTTCTGTCACATTCATTTCAAATGTTACATTTTTCGATTTGTAAATAAAAGGGAACACATCTGCAAATAATGTAAACTGACTTTTCTAACTACACTGTACAGCTTTAGTGTGTCTGTGTGTCATAGGTACAACTGCAAGCAATTCTCTTCTCAAATCCTTCTCAAATGTCTGTTTAATGTGAGAAATAAAATAAATGAAAACAATAAAATGAAAAACAACTGTTAGACTAATGATTAACTAACTAAGGCTCCTCTGTCCTCCACTCGTTACCTGTATTAATGGAACCTGTTTGAACTTGTTATCAGTATAAAAGACACCTGTCCACAACCTCAAACAGTCACACTCCAAACTCCACTATGGCCAAGACCAAAGAGCTGTCAAAGGACACCAGAAACAAAATTGTAGACCTGCACCAGGCTGGGAAGACTGAATCTGCAATAGGTAAGCAGCTTGGTTTGAAGAAATCAACTGTGGGAGCAATTATTAGGAAATGGAAGACATACAAGACCACTGATAATCTCCCTCGATATGGGGCTCCACGCAAGATCTCACCCCGTGGGGTCAAAATGATCACAAGAACGGTGAGCAAAAATCCCAGAACCACACGGGGGGACCTAGTGAATGACCTGCAGAGAGCTGGGACCAAAGTAACAAAGCCTACCATCAGTAACACACTACGCCGCCAGGGACTCAAATCCTGCAGTGCGAGATGTGTCCCCCTGCTTAAGCCAGTACATATCCAGGCCCGTCTGAAGTTTGCTAGAGTGCATTTGGATGATCCAGAAGAGGATTGGGAGAATGTCATATGGTCAGATGAAACCAAAATATAACTTTTTGGTAAAAACTCAACTCGTCGTGTTTGGAGGACAAAGAATGCTGAGTTGCATCCAAAGAACACCATACCTACTGTGAAGCATGGGGGTGGAAACATCATGCTTTGGGGCTGTTTTTCTGCAAAGGGACCAGGACGACTGATCCGTGTAAAGGAAAGAATGAATGGGGCCATGTATCGTGAGATTTTGAGTGAAAACCTCCTTCCATCAGCAAGGGCATTGAAGATGAAACGTGGCTGGGTCTTTCAGCATGACAATGATCCCAAACACACCGCCTGGGCAACGAAGGAGTGGCTTCGTAAGAAGCATTTCAAGGTCCTGGAGTGGCCTAGCCAGTCTCCAGATCTCAACCCCATAGAAAATCTTTGGAGTGAGTTGAAAGTCCGTGTTGCCCAGCGACAGCCCCAAAACATCACTGCTCTAGAGGAGATCTGCATGGAGGAATGGGCCAAAATACCAGCAACAGTGTGTGAAAACCTTGTGAAGACTTACAGAAAACGTTTGACCTGTGTCATTGCCAACAAAGGGTATATAACAAAGTATTGAGAAACTTTTGTTATTGACCAAATACTTATTTTCCACCATAATTTGCAAATAAATTCATTAAAAATCCTACAATGTGATTTTCTGGATTTTTTTTCTCATTTTGTCTGTCATAGTTGACGTGTACCTATGATGAAAATTACAGGCCTCTCTCATCTTTTTAAGTGGGAGAACTTGCACAATTGGTGGCTGACTAAATACTTTTTTTCCCCACTGTACATACATACATATACACATACACATATATATATACATACATATATACACATACACATATATACATACATATACTGTGACACATATACTGTGACACATATACTGTGTGTATTTGTTTTGTGGGGTTTTGTTGTGGGGTTTTGTTGTATAGGGTGTATTCGTTTGGTTGTGTTTTGGGTGAGTTAATTGTGGTGTCGTGTGACTCCCAATCGGAGGTAACGAGTGTCAGCTGTCGGCTCGTTATCTCTGATTGGGAGCCATATTTAAACTGTTTGTGTTCTCATGAGGGTTGTGGGTTTTTGTTCCGTTTTCAGTATTTGTACTGTTGGACTTCACATTCGTCGCTTTGGTTTGTTGTTTTTGGTTGCTTTAAGTAAATAAAGTCAACATGTTCTTTTCACTCGCTGCGCCTTGGTCTCCTTCACTCCTCGACGAACGTGACAGAAAAACCCACCATAAAAGGACCAAGCAGCGTGTCAAGCGGCAACAGGATTTATGGACGCCTATCAAGGATTCATGGACATGGGAGGAGATTCTGGATGGAAAGGGTCCTTGGGCACAACCGGGAGAATATCGCCGCCCTCGTGAAGAGCTGGAGGCAGCTAAAGCCGAGAGGAGGCGGTATGAGGAGGCAGCACGGAGTCAAGGCTGGAAGCCCGTGGGTACTACCCAAAAATTTCTTGGGGGGGGGCTAAAAGGGAGTGTGGCGAAGTCAGGTAGGAGACCTGCGCCTACTCCCTGGACTTACCGTGGAGAGCGAGAGTACGGGCAGACACCGTGTTACGCAGTAGAGCGCATGGTGTCTCCTGTACGCAGGCATAGCCCGGTTCGGTACATTCCAGCTTCACGTATCGGCCGGGCTAGATTGAGCGTTGAGCCGGATGTCATGAAGCCGGCCCAACGCATCTGGCCACCAGTGCGTCTCCTCGGGCCGGCTTACATGGCACCAGCCTTACGCATGGTGTCCCCGGTTCGCCCACATAGGCCGGTGCGGGTTATTCCACCTCCCCGTACTGGTCGGGCGACGGGGAGCATCAACCCGGGTAAGGTTGGGCAGGCTCAGTGCTCAAGGGGGCCAGTAAGCCTGCACGGTCCGGTATTTCCGGCGCCACCTCCCCACTCCAGCCCAGTACCACCAGTGCCTACACCACGCACTAGGCTTCCTGTACGTCTGCAGAGCCCTGTGTCTCCTCCACGCACTAGCTGTATGGTGCGTGTCTCCAGCCTTTTCCCACCAGTGCCTACACCACGCACCAAGCCTCCTGTGTGTCCCCCGAGCCCTGTGCGTCCTGTTGCTGCTCTCCGCACTAGGCCTTATGTGAGTCCCCAGGGTCCAGCATGCCCTGTTCCGGCTCTCCGCACTAGGCTTTATGTGCGTTCCCAGGGTCCAGCATGCCCTGTTGCTTCTCTCCGCACTAGGCCTTATGTGAGTCCCCAGGGTCCAGCATGCCCTGTTCCGGCTCTCCGCACTAGCCCTTATGTGCGTCCCCAGGGTCCAGCATGCCCTGTTGCTGCTCTCCGCACTAGGCCTTATGTGAGTCCCCAGGGTCCAGCATGCCCTATTCCGGCTCTCCGCACTAGGCTTTATGTGCGTTCCCAGGGTCCAGCATGCCCTGTTGCTTCTCCCCGCACTAGCCCGGAGATGCGTGTCCTCAGCCCGGTACCTCCAGTTCCGGCACCACGCATCAGGCCTACGGTGCGCCTCAGACGGCCAGAG
This sequence comes from Coregonus lavaretus, assembly GCF_964263955.1. Taxonomy (NCBI): domain Eukaryota; kingdom Metazoa; phylum Chordata; class Actinopteri; order Salmoniformes; family Salmonidae; genus Coregonus; species Coregonus lavaretus. The sequence goes on along the minus strand of NW_028164543.1, from coordinate 85,257 downwards.
TCTGCCGTCTGCCCTACGGGGCCTGAACTGCCCGTCTGCCCAAAGGCGCTTAAGCCGCCCGTCTGCCATGAGCCGTCAGAGCCGTCCGCCAGACCGGAGCCGCTAGAGCCTTCCGCCAGACAGGATCAGCCAGAGCCTTCCGCCAGACAGGATCAGCCAGAGCCTTCCGCCGGCCATGAGCAGCCAGATCCGTCAGCCAGCCATGAGCAGCCAGATCCTTCAGCCAGCCATGAGCAGCCAGATCCGTCGGCCAGCCACGAGCAGCCAGATCCGTCGGCCAGCCATGAGCAGCCAGATCCGTCAGCCAGCCATGAGCAGCCAGATCCGTCAGCCAGCCATGAGCAGCCAGATCCGTCAGCCAGCCATGAGCAGCCAGATCCGTCAGCCAGCCATGAGCAGCCAGATCTTTCAGCCAGCCATGAGCCGTCCAGCCAGGATCCGCCAGAGCCGTCCAGCCAGGATCCGCCAGAGCCAGCCAGCCAGGATCCGCCATCGAGTCCGGGGCTGTCCCTTAGCCCGATGCTGTCCCTTAGTCCGGTGCTGCCCCTTAGCCAGGTGCTGTCCCTTAGCCCGGTGCTGCCCCTAAATCCAGGTGGGGTAAGTTGGAGGGTGGTCATGTGGAGGAGGCTATGGAAGCGGGTGGTGACTAAGGTGGGGTGGGGACCACGACCAGGGCCAGAACCGCCACCGTGGACAGACGCCCACCCAGACCCTCCCCTAGACTGTATGCTGGTGCGCCCGGAGTGCGCACCTTTAGGGGGGGGTACTGTGACACTCTGGCTCCGGGACTTTTGTATTTGAGCCAGGGTGTATTTGTTTTGTGGGGTTTTGTTGTGGGGTTTTGTTGTATAGGGTGTATTCGTTTGGTTGTGTTTTGGGTGAGTTAATTGTGGTGTCGTGTGACTCCCAATCGGAGGTAACGAGTGTCAGCTGTCGGCTCGTTATCTCTGATTGGGAGCCATATTTAAACTGTTTGTGTTCTCATGAGGGTTGTGGGTTTTTGTTCCGTTTTCAGTATTTGTACTGTTGGACTTCACATTCGTCGCTTTGGTTTGTTGTTATGTATGCACACACGACTGTAAGTCGCTTTGGATAAAAGCGTCTGCTAAATGGCATATTATTATATTATTATTGTTTTTGGTTGCTTTAAGTAAATAAAGTCAACATGTTCTTTTCACTCGCTGCGCCTTGGTCTCCTTCACTCCTCGACGAACGTGACATATACACATACACACACACACACCATTACACATCACTATTATTAAAATACCAGTGGCATTAAAATAAAGGATAGTTGTAAACAAATTAATAAGAATGGCCCAAAAAATAAGTACAAAGCAATCTGCAACCCTGTGTCTGTGTGTGTGCGTGTGTGCGTGCGTGTGAATGAAAGGGTCTGTTTATCCCAGTAGTATGCATATTAGATGCAGTAGTTGGCGCACCTCTCCAATCTCTGATAGTTCTAGGTGTCTTTTGCCAGAGGTTACCTCAGCATATGTAGGCTGATGATCTGAATGATACATGGTGTGGACTGCATCATGTGGTGTACTTCTCTGAAGGACAGTGTTCTGCCCGACCCTGGAGTAGTGGGCAGTGCTGTGTTGTGATGGGCCAGGTCTAGTAGAGCTGTGTTGTGATGGGCCGGGTCTAGTAGAGCTGTGTTGTGATGGGCCAGGTCTAGTAGAGCTGTGTTGTGATGGGACGGGTCTGGTCGTGCTGTCCTGAGGCGGGTCTGGTCTGGTAAATCTGTGCTGTGTTGGGCCTGGTCTTGTAGAGCTGTGCTGTAATAAGCCGTGTCTGGCTATTCTCTCTTGGGGATGGTGGGGGTACTGTTGTTTCAGAAGGTGGGGCGGGGGGAGGGGGGGGGGGGGAGGGGGGGGGGGCTCTGTTGCTGAGGTGATGGGTGTGTGGGTCCCTGCCAAGTGTTGCATCCTTTAGGTCTTTGGCAAAGGTTCTGATACTGTCCTGATCAAGATGTACATTATCGTATAAATGTTCACATGTCAGAGTGGGGTGGTGAGCCGTTGAGCAGTGAGGCACAGTCCACAGTGATCTGTTGATTTATTTTTTCGATCAACTTTCCTGGGAAGTGTGGATGATGACGTTGTCGGGGGTGTCAATCCTGGTCTGACTGAGTAGCTGCATTGCACTCTCAGTTGTAGGACACCAGAACTTATACACCTGGTGTCTAGGGAATAATCTTTCCTGGACTAAGAACTTCCCATTTGAATCAATAATGATTGCAGTTGTGGGTGACTGTCTGGGTGGAGCAGACTGGGAGACTGGTATTCTGACCTGGGCTGGAGCAGACTGGGAGACTGGTATTCTGACCTGGGCTGGAGCAGACTGGGAGGCTGGTTGGCTGACCTGGGCTGGAGCAGACTGGGTGGCTGGTTGGCTGACCTGGGTTGGAGCAGACTGGTTTGCTGGTTGGCTGACCTGGGTTGGAGCACACTGTGCTGGAGCAGACTGGGAAGCAGGTAGGCTGACCTGGGCTAGAGCAGAGTGGGATGCTGGTTGGCTGATCTGGACTGGAGCAGACTGGTAGGCGGGTGCAGTGTCCTCAGGCTGTGTGGTGGAGGCCATGCTGGTCTCAGGTTCTGCTTGTGTTGTACCAGGCTGGTGGACATGTTCTCTAGATGCAGAGGACATATTGACTAGCTGCTGGTTGAGGGTCTCAATGTACCTCTCTCTTTGTTCTAGCTCCTTTCTTGTTGTGCTCAGATGGTCTCTGAGGTCATCATTTGTCTGATTGAACTGTTTCATCTCTTCTTTTAGTTTCTGGACAGTGTCCTCCTCCCTCTCTTTGAATTATATGACCTCTGCTTCAATTAGAGAGAGGGTGTTGTGGAAACATTGCATAGCAGGTGTTCTTGGTGTCGTAGGCATGTCCTTGGCTTTGTCTGCTGCAGGTGAGGTAGGTAGAGGGACACTGAGGGCTTCTTGCTGTGTCACAGAGACCGTTGGGGCCTGCTTTTCTCCATCTCCCTCATTGACTTTTTCCTCAGTTTCTGAGATGAGTTTAGCTTCTGCTTTTAGGGTAGCAAACATATTCTCAAAATCCTGGAGGCTTGAATCATTGCCTTGTATCAATACAGTTCCATTATTATATAAGTTTACTGTTTAATACGTGTTGCTCTTGTCAGCTTCTTCAAAAATGCTGATCTGACATCCTTGGCTGATGCCTCTCTTTTTTGAGAAAGGGAAATTGTTGCAAATAACCCTTTTTCATATGTGCCCTTGTTTGGTATTAAATATTACATTTGCTCTTGTTTTGCAACTGGTAAGATCTGCAAACAGGCATTCATGGTTCTGTTCCATCATCAAACCTTTGAAACTTTTCTTAGCTTTCTCCGTCTGGATGTCTGGTGGGTAAACAATTTCACACAATGTTGCAATAGAAGCGTTGTTTCTTGTATTATTCTCTCTTGTGTCTTTTAGAGGACTGTTTTACTTTGATGTCATTTGTCTTCTGTCCTTATTTTGTCTTATTTTGTCTTTCTTTTCTTCAGTTAACTAGATATTCTTTGTTAGCTAGCTAGCTTCTTCCAGGAGAGTCCCTAGCAACTGCTTAGCAACTGGTAAACAATTCAGCTAGCTAAGATAACTACAGTTTTATGAAAAATAGTTACTTTTTCAAAAGCCTTTCTTCTTTGTTTGTTGCTTGTTTTGTCTCTTATTCAGTCTTGCAGTTTTCTTTTGGTTTTTTTCCGATGTACTTCACTCTAAAAACTCATTTTTTCATTAGCTGCTGCTCTATTTGAAATTTTTTGAATAGTATCTCTCTCTCTCTCTCTTGCCATCTCTCTCTCTCTCTCTCCCTCTCCCTCTCCCTCTCCCTCTCCCTCTCCCTCTCCCTCTCCCCCTCTCTCTCTCTCTCTCTCTCTCTCTCTCTCTCTCTCTCTCAATCGCCATCTCTCTCTCTCTTTCTCTCTTTCTCTCTCTCTCGCCATCTCTCTCTCTCTCTCTCTCTCTCTTTTTCTCTCTCTCTCTCTCTGTCTCTCTCTCCAGTCTCTATCTCTCCAGTCTCTCTCTCTCTCTCTCTCTCTCTCTCTAGAGACTGGAGAGAGATAGACTGGAGAGAGATAGACTGGAGAGAGAGAGAGTGAGAGAGAGAGAGAGAGAGAGAGAGAGAGAGAGAGAGAGAGAGAGAGAGAGAGAGAGAGAGAGAGAGATACTATCTTACTCAAACTTGATCTTTATCCATAGATTACACATTGATTTTGGATTTTAGATTAATCCATAGATTAAAGTCCATACCAGACAATAGAATGGTTCAAGAGTGCGTCTGTTCATACCACTAAACTGTTTAATGAGCACTAGGTGGCAGTGTTTCATCGTGTTTGTTTGTAATATAGTGTGTGTTACAGTTTTTTTTTGTTTTATTTCACCTTTATTTAACCAGGTAAGCCAGTTGAGAACAAGTTCTCATTTACAACTGCGACCTGGCCAAGATAAAGCAAAGCAGTGCGATAAAAACAACAACAACACAGAGTTACATATGGGATAAACAAAATGTACAGTCAATAACACAATAGAAAATATATATACAGTGTGTGCAAATGTAGTAAGTTATGGAGGTAAGGCAATAAATAGGCCATAGTGCAAAATAATTACAATTTAGTATTAACACTGGAGTGATAGATGTGCAGAAGATGATGTCAGTTACTTGTTGCCTGTCCAAAATTGTAATCAGTAACGTAACTTTTGGATTACCCAAACTCAGTAATGTAATCTGATTACTTTCAGTTACATTTTGATTACTGTCCCCTTAAGAGGCATTAGAAGAACACAAAAAGGATCCATCAAACGCATTTGGTGTGTCATCATAGTGGTCTCTGATTGGTGGTCATCATTTGGTGTGTCATCATAGTGGTCTCTGATTGGTGGTCATCATTTGGTGTGTCATCATAGTGGTCTCTGATTGGTGGTCATCATTTGGTGTGTCATCATAGTGGTCTCTGATTGGTGGTCATCATTTGGTGTGTCATCATAGTGGTCTCTGATTGGTGGTCATCATTTGGTGTGTCATCATAGTGGTCTCTGATTGGTGGTCATCATTTGGTGTGTCATCATAGAGGTCTCTGATTGGTGGTCATCATTTGGTGTGTCATCATAGAGGTCTCTGATTGGTGGTCATCATTTGTTGTGTCATCATAGTGGTCTCTGACTGGTGGTCCGTCCGTCCGTCCGTCCGTCCGTCCGCCCGCCCGCCCGCCCGCCCGCCCGCCCGTCCGTCCGCCCGTCCGTCCGTCCGTCCGTCCGTCCGTGCGTGCGTGCGTGCGTGCGTGCGTGTGTGTTTAACACTCTGCACCCTCAGCAGTAAAGTGAAATATTATGACTCCAGTTCTGAGAAGATGAGACTTTGTATCCCAGAGCTGATGTCTTTACAATATCCCTCCTGTCATCTGTCTGACATCACTTTCAATTTCCTTTTCAGTCTTTTTGTAGTGTAGTCCTATTCTATTACCCCAGTGATATCTGAGACGTGCTGAGAGCTAGTCACATAGTAAAGGAGACATACAGTTGAAGTCGGAAGTTGACATACACTTAGGTTGGAGTCATTAAAACTCGTTTTTCAACAACTCCACAAATTTCATGTTAACAAACTATAGTTTTGGCAAGTCGGTTAGGACATCTAATTTGTGCATGACACAAGTAATTTTTCCAACAATTGTTTACAGACTGATTATTTCACTTATAATTCACTGTATCACAATTCCAGTTGGTCAGAAGTTTACATACACTAAGTTGATTGTGCCTTTAAACAGCTTGGAAAATTCCAGAAAATGGCTTTAGACGCTTCTGATAGGCTAATTGACATTGTTTGAGTCAATTGGAGGTGTACCTGTGGATATATTTCCAGGCCTACCTTCAAACTCTGTGCCACTTTGCTTGACATCATGGGAAAATCAAAAGAAATCAGCCAAGACCTCAAAAAAAAAATGTGTAGACGTACACAAGTATGGTTCATCCTTGGGAGCAATTTCCAAACATCTGAAGGTACCACGTTCATCTGTACAAACAATAGTACGTAAGTATAAACACCATGGGACCACGCAGCCGTCATACCGCTCAGGAAGGAGACGCGTTCTGTCTCCTAGAGATGAACGTACTTTGGTGCGAAAAATGCAAATAAATCCCAGAACAACAGTAAAGGACCTTGTGAAGATGCTGGAGGAAACAGGTACAAAAGGTACTGAAAGGTCAATCAGCAAGGAAGAAGCCACTGCTCCAAAACCGCCATAGAAAAGCCAGACTACGGTTTGCAACTGCATATGGGGACAAAGATCGTACTTTTTGGAGAAATGTCCTCTGGTCTGATGAAACAAAAATAGAACTGTTTGGCCATAATGACCATTGTTATGTTTGGAGGAAAAAGGGGGTTGCTTGCAAGTCGAAGATCACCCTCCCAACCGTGAAGCACGGGGGTGGCAGCATCATGCTGTGGGGGTGATTTTCCAAGCTGTTTAAAGGCATCTGGGGAGATGGCGCCGGAGAAGATGGCTGCCGTTTTACAGCCCTCTAACCAATTGTACTATAATGTGTGTTTTTTCGCGTTATTTGTAATTTATTCTGTACATAATGTTTCTGTCATCGTCTCTTATAACCAGAAAGAGCTTCTGGATATCAGGATAGCGATTACTCACCTCATATTGGACGAAGATTTTTTCTTCAACGAGTCGGACGCGAAGGATATCCTACAGACACCCGACAAGGACCAAATCCCCGTCATTCGCAGGAGAAAGAGACGGAGATATCGTGGACGTAGGTCAGGGTGCCTTGTAAGAATCCGACGGCGAGCAAGTAAACTGCCTCTTCAATCAATCCTATTAGCCAATGTTCAATCATTTGAAAATAAATTAGAAGACCTACGATTACGGTTATCCTACCAACGGGACATTAAAAACTGTAATATCTTATGTTTCACCAAGTCGTGGCTGAACGACGACATGGACAACATACAGCTGACGGGATATACGCTACATCGGCAGGAAAGAGCGGCTGACTCCGGTAAGACAAGGGGTGGCGGTCTGTGTATATTTGTAAACAACAGCTGGTGCACAAAATCAAATACTAAGGAAGTCTTGAGGTTTTGCTTGCAAACGCCATGCTCTATCAACTGAGCTACATCCCTGCCGGCCATTCCCTCCCCTACCCTGGACGACGCTGGGCCAATTGTGCGTCGCCCATGAGTCTCCCGGTCGCGGCCGGCTGCGACAGAGCCTGGATTCATAGAAAGTGTTACAAATGTTCTCCTGTCATCTTATAGGAGATCCATTCATGGATTTAGTTATGGCTTGAGAATGTGACTGGTCTACGGAGTTCTCCTTTATGTCTGTCTTTGTATGTAACAACAACTTTTCTGTATTATGTGTATTTCCACAATCAATAATCATAAACGGTACTTCACTATGAATACTTTTGACTATGTGGTTTGAAGTACTTTACCGTTATCTTGCACATACATGAAGACTACTATAGACAGAAATCAATGCAGTAATGTTTTATTAAATAAAGGCTCTGATTAAAATATAATATTAATAAAATCAGGCATTTGGCTAATTCTTCTTCCCAGAAGCTCCTCTGAATGGTTTGGAGATGGCTCTGGAGAGAGCGTGTAACACCCTGACTATGAGTGGGCGTTTACGGGACTGGGACTCCTGGGGAGCAGGGGCCGGTGTGGTTGTCAGGTCCTCCTTGGGAGGGGAAGTGGATGGAACCTCTGGAACCTCACACTCAGCATCTGTCATAAGAACATTTCATAATCAGAAAATGAATGTGTGTGTTTGTGTCTGTCCGTCTGCCTGCCTGTCCGTCTGCCTGCCTGCCTGCCTGCCTGCCTGTCTGCCTGCCTGTCCGTCTGCCTGCCTGTCCGTCTGCCTGCCTGCCTGTCTGTCCGTCTGCCTGCCCGTCCGTCTGCCTGTCCGTCTGTCTGCCTGTCTGCCTGTCTGTCTGTCTGTCTGTCTGTCTGTCTGCCTGCCTGTCCGTCTGCCTGCCTGTCCGTCTGCCTGTCTGTCTGTCTGTCTGTCTGTCTGTCTGTCTGTCTGTCTGTATGTCTGTCTGTCTGTCTGTCTGTCTGTCTGTCTGTCTGTCTGTCTGTCTGTCTGTCTGTCTGTCTGTCCGTCCGTCCACCTGCCTGCCTGCCTGCCTGCCTGTCTGTCTGTCTGCCTGCCTGTCTGTCTGTCTGCCTGCCCGTCCGTCTGCCTGTCCGTCTGTCTGCCTGTCTGCCTGTCTGTCTGTCTGTCTGCCTGCCTGTCCGTCTGCCTGCCTGTCCGTCTGCCTGTCTGTCTGCCTGTCTGTCTGTCTGTCTGTCTGTCTGTCTGTCTGTCTGTCTGTCTGTCTGTCTGTCTGTCTGTCTGTCTGTCTGTCTGTCTGTCTGTCTGTCTGCCTGTCCGTCTGCCTGCCTGCCTGCCTGTCTGTCTGTCTGCCTGCCTGTCCGTCTGCCTGTCTGTCCGTCGGTCTGCCTGTATCTGTTGTCACTGTTTTAACAAGCTTGTCATAGGGTGATACATCAATATGACATTATCGATGCTTATCACTTACCCTGTGAAATATGAGTCTCTCTGAGACGTTTGGTAGGCAGTGCATCCTGTTTAGGGTGGCTCTTCGGTTCCCCTTTTGTCTTGAACAGCTGTTGACAAAACACATCAGGACAAATGAGCCTGTGTAAAATACAGAGTGTGCATCCCAAAAGGCACCCTATTCGCTACGTAAGGCACTACTTTTGAAAAGGGCCCATAGAGCGCTGGTAAAAAGTAGTGCACTATATAGGGAATAGGGTGCCATTTGGGACATAGCCATTGACTCTCTCCCATGTGTATTAGGATTGCATTACAGCGTCCTCACTCAACCTCCTAAAGACAATGACAACAGTTTTGTTCTAATGCTGAGAGACAATAGGGGTGTAGTGAATCTGTAGGGTAAAATTCAGCCCTGCCTTACAGATGTAATCTCAAAACACAGAGCACCCTACCTTAATCATGATCTTTGGAAACTTATGCATTTTCGGTAGGAAACGCCACTTCCTGTTCTTCTTAGTCTCTTCCCCTCTGGCAGAGGGAAGGCGGGCCATGCCGTCAGCCTTTACATCAGCCGGGCTAAGGCTCCTGGCAGGGAATTCCTCAGTAGCATTAAGGTCAGCTACAACACCATGAGTGATGTCACTTGTGGCATTGCTGGTGTCTGAGTGAGAAGAGCACGCTAGTGTGACCGACCTGTGTACAATAACTGGGAGAAGAGGACGCAGCCATTGAAGTCAGTCACTGCATCCCAAATGGCATTCTCTTCACTTTATAGTGCACTACTTTTGACCAGGACCCATAGGGTCTGGTCAAAAGTAGTGCACTAAATATGGAAGAAGGTGCCATTTTGGACACAACCAGTGAATTTTACATCATAAAACGCAATGTATTGAGCATCATGTTACAATTAAGTCCTATGCAGATGAAAAGAGGTACTTTCACTTACCATCCTCCATTGTAGACTTGGACACATAAGTCAGGCTGTCCATCACCACGTCTGTCATCAACTTGATGACCTGATCCAAAACCATTTCAGCTGATGGTGGCAAAGGCCTTCCCATACACTGCCCCAGGAGTCTCCTAACAGAAGTCTGGGCAAAGTTGTAAATGAGCTCTGAGGCATCGTCCTTTGACAGCTTCCTCAGGGCTGGTTTAGGCAGCGCTGGTTGAGAGAGGCTTCTGTGGCCAACCATGGATTGAAGCTGACGGTTTATGGTTATCTCCTGAATGAGACCATGGACCTTTGCGATCAGGTTGCCAGATGCACCTTGAAGGGCTTCAACTGACAGGAGCCTATCCAGATGTTCTTCTGCTGAAGTCATCTCTGGGTCGTCCGTCTTCAATGTGTCCATTATAGTTTTCACTATGATATTGGTGTCAGATATGTTTATTTCTTGTTGGCTCACAAGCATTGACCGTGAACCTGTCTCGTCCATTGCGATAGAGGTATGGGATTCTGTCCTTGTGATCTCATCGGCAGCGCTCATGTCAGGCAACTGGTCAAGGCTCTCCAGTACAGAGTCTAACATGTTAGTGGCTATCAGACACTCCTCACTTGCAATCTGCCCAACAGATGAACTCTCAGAGTTGGCCACTCTACACTTGATCACATTTAGGATCAAGCTGAGCGTCTTCTTTGCAGTTTTGCTAAAGCCTTCTTGGCTGACTGCCACTGTTACGTCTTTTAGAGCCACAAGAGGTTTGCAACTTTCACTCAATCCACTGCCGTGGAGAGGAGAGGCTCTCTTCAAACTGTTGTTGCTCACAACTGACATACTCCTGGTGGGCAGAGTGACATCCTCACTGCATGTGTCAATTACATGGTGGTCTGTTGAAGAGCCACTCGAAGACAGAAGGGTTTTAGACCTTTTAGCCAAACAGACTTTTGACAAAGGCTTCTCACTTCTCACAGACGGAGGGCGGCTCCTGTCCTCAACAAGAGCAGTGTCAGCGGACTTAGAACGTCTGAGTGTCTCCACAGGGGTGGAGTCCAGCACATATTTGGCTGTGGTGACTGACACTGGTGGAAAAGAGAAAAAGATGTTCAGTCTATCCTTTACTCTGTGGTACATGGTTTGAGCAGCATCCAATAAGTTGTCAAAGACAACTCTGGGTTTGAGCTGGAACTCCAGCTTTTTCTCTCCTAGTGGGAAGGAGTCTGCGTCGTCCACAGTGTACTGGGATACACTTTCAAGGTCTTGCATGATAATATTTACTATATCTTCGGCTGTAGAAACCGCATGGTGTGAGAAGGTGGTGCTAGGCATGCTCTGTAGCAAAGAATGGCTGGCTTTGCTAGCAGCTCTGAGAATGGTCTCATTCACAATGTGTTTGGCCTTAGCTCGGAACTCAGCACTGTGAAAGCTCTGGATAGAAATGTTAGAGGTTCTGCTGGCTGCACTAAGAGATCGCGTGAGTGTGGCAATCTCGGCTGACGTCACATCCCTCGAAATGGTGAGGTCCTCCAATTTCGAAATTATCGAGTCCAACTTCTGGTTGAAGTCGAAGGATGAATTTGACGTGCTCTCCCCAACGGAAGCGGAGCAGTTTTCCTTTGAAGTGTCCACCCTCAGCACCGAGATCACCTGTTTGATTACCCCTTTAGTGCAGGTGTCGAGGGTGAGCTGGTAGGCTGAGGCTGAGGACTTAGAAGGGGTCTTACTGTCTGTCTTCTGTACAGGAGACACTGCCAAAGTGGCCTCAGTTACAGGAGATTCCTGCACAGTGGCCTCAGTTACAAGTAGTCCAGTTGCAGAAAGCTCGATTTGCACAGGAGTATTTTTTCCCTCAGTGAGATGGTGGGAGGTGAACAGCTTCCTTAGTTTGTCCAGGGTTTTGGTATAAATCTTCTGGGAACCTGAACTCACTTCCACCCAGAACATTTTGCGACCTGATTTCGTACGCTTGGAGGCCTTATTGACCTCATATACCTCAAGCAGGTCGGAAATAATTCCACCAAAGAGATCAGAGGATGCCTCCTCAATATTCTCTGAGGAAACATGGACAGATAGGATTTCCGACAGTTTCCCACAAGTGTCGGTTTTATCCAGCGCAGCAGTATATGTCACAGCTGCATCCTGAATGACCTGAGTGATGCATTGCTCAGCTTTGACAATATACTCCTCCACTGGTTGACCATGGAGGATGTCAACTTTATCAGCAGGGAGCTCCTTCTGAATACTCACATTCTCCTCTGATGGGCATGGGTTGTTGAAGATAATGCTCTCAGTGACCATCTTAGAGGAGGCGAGAGATGAGTCGAGAAGCAGAGATCTGTATATTGTCGAGGTGGACATCTCTGGGTGCTTTATCACAGCAGCCACCTCCAAAATGGCCGACGGGCCCCGGAGGATGTCAGAGATATCCATGTCCTCAATGGTCTCTACCAGAGACGATAGTAGGTCTCTGGCTGCCAGGTTGGTAGGTCTCTGGTTCTCGAGCTCTGTTTTGATTGCTTGACAGGCAGTTACCAGAGCAACAACAGAGCGAGAACACAACTGCTTCAAGGTGGAGTCAGAAAAAGATGATGACAGATCTGTCATGGACATGGTGGAGAGTTGACTCTCAGAGACAAACGGGCTGAGTTTGACAGACACCTGTCTGACCAAGTCCCCAGCAAGAGCTCTCATATCTATTGCTCCACTAGCTGAGTTGTGGGAGCAGGCACTCTGTGGCCTTGACGGGTTCCTGTTATCCAAAAATCCTGTTATCCAAAAAACCTCAAGTACAAGATCCACAACATCGGATGACACTTCTATCATTCTGTTGTCGGACAGAAATGTACTTGGATGAATGGTGCCTGCATTCACAGTCCAGTCGCAAATGGAGTTGTTGGACTGACTCTGGACTAGTGGAACTAGACATGTTTCACTTGGACCTTGGCCAAAGAGCTCTGCCATTTTGAGCAGAACTGATCTTAAGACCTTCGACTTGGAAATGTTCAGCAGTGGGTCGTTGTTGGACAGTCTGGTGGATGGTCTGCTAGCCGATCTGTGAACCACTAGGCTTTGTATTTCTGCCGAAATGGCAGTTAGAAAATAGGTCAAGGGGCTGGTCGCTCTCCCCTCATTTCCTCCGTTGGTTTTAGCCTTGATGATGCTATCTATGATGATGACTATGACCTGTCCAGCCAGAGGACCCAAGATGGCCTCAAGCTCCCTCTCTAACTCAAGGGGAGACTTGTGGCCGAGCGCAATATGCTCTATGGCATGGGAATACATCTTAGAAGTCGCCATGCTTAGCATCTCTTGGGCAAACTGTTGACTTGCTGAGATACTTCCAGTCAGCAGAACTAGAGTTCCCTGACTGACACTTCGCATTAGCTCAGCCCATCTGGAGTTGAGAAGGTTTATAACCAACTCGACAATACCCATCATAAACTTGCCGTCCGTTGACATTTTGCTAGGTCTGTATTTCTCCTGTCTACTCCGTTTGGGCGGCGGTACGATGTCACCCTGCGACTGGCCGCTCTGGACCATGTCGAAGACAGAGTCCTCAGAGATGCCAAACACAGATCTCAGTGGTGCTGAGTGTGGTCTGTGTCTCATCTCTCTATCGCCACCCTCAGGTGAGGAGACATATCGCTCATTGTCCTCACTCAGCAAAGAGGTCAAACACCTGCAGAATGCACAATAGAAATGAATAATACATGGTAACAAAATAAAAAAATATGATCCAAGAATTTGGGACACAAACTCAACCTTGTTATTGTTATTCAAAGGAAGCATTGTGAACCATCTCAAACCACACTCAGTCCAAACATTAACATTTAGAGTAAACTTTTTAGAGTGGTTGTGTAGTATCTAAGTAGTATTTCTCACTAAGTGGATCTGGAATGGATATTTGTACCTATAACAGGAAAGACCTGCAAAAAGAGGAGGGGATAGAGCTAGGTATCTGTGAGAGGAGGGGATAGGGCTAGGTACCTGTGAGAGGAGGGGATAGGGCTAGGTACCTGTGAGAGGAGGGGATAGGGCTAGGTACCTGTGAGAGGCATGGATAGGGCTAGGTACCTGTGAGAGGAGGGGATAGGGCTAGGTAGCTGTGAGAGGAGGGGAGAGGGGTAGGTACCTGTGAGAGGAGGGGATAGGGGTAGGTACCTGTGAGAGGAGGGGATAGGGCTAGGTACCTGTGAGAGGAGGGGAAAGGCGTGGGAGTGCGTGTGCTGCAGGCGGTTCTGGCGCTGGTGCACCTGCTGGGTCCTCCACTACAGCTGAATCTGACGCTGCGGCCAAGAGAGGTCACCTCTCCTGCCTCATTACTTCCTGATCCAGAAGAGCTTGGCGAATCAGAGAGCTCTATCTGCATGGTGAGGTCAAGGGCGGGAACAACCACAGTGGATGTAGACTCCATCACCCATGCTACAATATCCATGCACTTGGCACTAAACTCATGTCTGCTCATCTGCAATGTTAAAAGACCATCCAGAGTTAGTTTGTTAAAGGGGCTGCACTGATATAAAACGTAGAACCATTTACTCAAGCTAGTCAATTAAAGCAGTGGTTCAGGATTAAAGGTCCTGCAGGATTTCCACAAATGAATGTTTGGTCCATTTTACCAACATTAACTACTTTAGAGGTGACTATAACTCACCCCGGCACGCATATTCTCACTCAGCAGATTCCAATGGCTGAAAAGTAAATAAATGCAAGTACACAATGAACTACATGACATTACCTCTATTATCTTAGACTACGTTATGGATGGACATGACCTCTATTATCTTAGACTACGTTATGGATGGACATTACCTCTATTATTTTAGATTACGTTATGGATGGACATTACCTCTATTATTTTAGATTACGTTATGGATGGACATTACCTCTATTATTTTAGATTACGTTATGGATGGACATTACCTCTATTATCTTAGATTACGTTATGGATGGACATTACCTCTATTATCTTAGACTACGTTAAGGATGGACCTCTATGGAACTAGGCCACACCCAGACATCCCTGATTGGTTATTTGGTCCGTTGAGTCCTTTGTATTGGCCCGAGACTATGGGAGACTCTCAATCTCCTCACCTCCTCCTCAAAACCCATTGGATGAGAAGGTCAGAAGGGCGGGACCTCTGGCTTTCTCATCCAATGGGTTTTGAGAAGAGAGGACACGAGGAGTATGCAATTGAGATAGGGAACATATCTAGGGGATGCATGGGGAAGCCAAAGAGCAACTTACTCGTCCTTCATGTCCTGCACAAAGGTGTGTAGGTCTGGGTAGCTTCTCTTTCCCCTGCTGAGGGTGAGGCTGGTCTGGGAAGTTTCATCCTTATGGGTCACGGTAGTGAAGGTCACCACTGCAGCCTGATGGCGACAACAGAAAGCAGAGTTAGGCTGGAATTCAATTTTGCGTCATTAAAACACAAAATATCTCAATGAAATGTCATCCATGTAATAGAAAAATACATCATACCTCCTGTGACTGAGATGGGATGGCAACAGCCTCGTCCAACTCACTCTCTCCTTCAACCTCCTGTGACTGAGATGGGATGGCAACAGCCTCGTCCAAATCACTCTCTCCTTCAACCTCCTGCGACTGAGATGGGATGGCAACAGCCTCGTCCAACTCACTCTGTCCTTCAACCTCCTGCGACTGAGATGGGATGGCAACAGCCTCGTCCAACTCACCCTCTCCTTCAACCTCCTGCGACTGAGATGGGATGGCAACAGCCTCGTCCAACTCACTCTCTCCTTCAACCTCCTGCGACTGAGATGGGATGGCAACAGCCTCGTCCAAATCACTCTCTCCTTCAACCTCCTGCGACTGAGATGGGATGGCAACAGCCTCGTCCAACTCACTCTCTCCTTCAACCTCCTGCGACCGAGATGGGATGGCAACAGCCTCGTCCAACTCACTCTCTCCTTCAACCTCCTGCGACTGAGATGGGATGGCAACAGCCTCGTCCAACTCACTCTCTCCTTCAACCTCCTGCGACTGAGATGGGATGGCAACAGCCTCGTCCAACTCACTCTCTCCTTCAACCTCCTGCGACTGAGATGGGATGGCAACAGCCTCGTCCAACTCACTCTCTCCTTCAACCTCCTGCGACTGAGATGGGATGGCAACAGCCTCGTCCAACTCACTATCTCCTTCATCGTCCTGCGACTCAGATGGGATGGCAACAGCCTCGTCCAACTCACTCTCTCCTTCAACCTCCTGCGACTGAGATGGGATGGCAACAGCCTCGTCCAACTCACTCTCTTCTTCAACCTCCTGTGACTGAGTTGGGGTATCTGTGTCTAGAACAGCCTCGTCCAACTTGGTCAGTCTCTCAGCCTCTCTGTGATCTTTATGGGATCTAGATAGAGAAAAGGAATCTCTCTTAGGTCACTGCTATAATGTGAGTGTGAGGATGTGTAATTATAGAATTAGAATCACAGAATTAGAATGAATCATTCTAGAATTAGAATAGAATCACTCAAATTATATGGCTCCAATACTCTTGAGATGACTCGGCCTATCCAGAGCCAAATATTTAGAGAATTCTGCCAACTTTTAAAAGGACTCCATGTTAGCGCCTTGGAGCCTTTCATTTATCCTTTCATTATAAGTAAATTCTAATTATAGATGTTCAGTTACATAGCATTGTTTAAAATGTCAACATTGCCCATGGGGAGCAAGCTGTCATATGGATATCTACTGTGTCATGTAATGTATACATAAACTCAGCAAAAAAAGAAAACGTCCCTTTTTCAGGATCTTTCAAAGATAATTCGTAAAAATCCAAATATCTTCACAGATCTTCATTGTAAAGGGTTTAAACACTGTTTCCCATGCTAGTCCCCTGTAGCTCAGTTGGTAGAGCATGGCGCTTGCAACGCCAGGGTTGTGGGTTTGTTTCCCACGGGGGGCCAGTATGAAAATGTATGCACTCACTAACTGTAAGTCGCTCTGGATAAGAGTGTCTGCTAAATGACTAAAATGTAAAATGTTGTTCAATGAACCATAAACAATTAATGAACATGCACCTGTGCAACGGTCATTAAGACACTAACAGCTTACAGACGGTAGTTATGAAAACGTAGGACCCTAAAGAGGCCTTTCTACTGACTCTGAAAAACACCAAAAGAAAAATGCCCAGGGTCCCTGCTCATCTGCGTGAACGTGCCTTAGGCATGCTGCAAGGAGGCATGAGGACTGCAGATGTGGCCAGGGCAATAAATTGCAATGTCCGTACTGTGAGACGCCTAAGACAGAGCTACAGGGAGACAGGACGGACAGCTGATCATCCTCGCAGTGGCAGACCACGTGTAACAACATCTGCACAGGATCGGAACATCCTGCGGGACAGGTACAGGATGGCAACAACAACTGCCCGAGTTACACCAGGAACGCACAATCCCTCCATCAGTGCTCAGACTGTCCGTAATAGGCTGAGAGAGGCTGGACTGAGGGCTTGTAGGCCTGTTGTAAGGCAAGTCCTCACCAGACATCACCGGCAACAACGTCGCCTATGGGCACAAACACACCGTCGCTGGACCAGACAGGACTGGCAAAAAAGTGCTCTTCACTGACGAGTCGCGGTTTTGTCTCACCAGGGGTGATGGTCGGATTCGTGTTTATCGTCGAAGGAATGAGCGATACACCAAGGCCTGTACTCTGGAGCGGGATCGATTTGGAGGTGGATGGTCCGTCATGGTCTTGGGCGGTGTGTCACAGCATCATCGGACTACGCTTGTTGTCATTGCAGGAAATCTCAACGCTGTGCGTTACAGGGAAGACATCCTCCTCCCTCATGTGGTACCCTTCCTGCAGGCTCATCCTGACATGACCCTCCAGCATGACAATGCCACCAGCCATACTGCTCGTTCTGTGCGTGATTTCCTGCAAGACAGGAATGTCAGTGTTCTGCCATGAAGAGCCTGGATCTGTTGGATCGGAGGGTGAGGGCTAGGATTTAGCCATTCCCCCCAGAAATGTCTGGGAACTTGCAGGTGCCTTGGTGGACGAGGGGGTAACATATCACAGCAAGAACTGGCAAATCTGGTGCAGTCCATGAGGAGGAGATGCACTGCAGTACTTAATGCAGCTGGTGGCCACACCAGATACTGTTACTTTAGATTTTGACCCCCCCCTTTGTTCTGTTAGTCACACGTCTGTGGAACTTGTTCAGTTTATGTCTCAGTTGTTGAATCTTGTTATGTTCATACAAATATTTACATTACATTTTTACATTTTAGTCATTTAGCAGACGCTCTTATAATAATAATAATATAATATGCCATTTAGCAGACGCTTTTATCCAAAGCGACTTACAGTCATGCGTTCATACATTTTTGTGTATGGGTGGTCCCGGGGATCGAACCCACTACCTTGGCGTTACAAAGCGCCGTGCTCTACCAGTTGAGCTACAGAGCGACTTACAGTTAGTGAGTGCATACATTGTTTTATTTGTTTATTTTATTTTTATTCTTTTTTTATATATATATATATTTTTTTTTTTCATACTGCCCCCCCGTGGGAATCTAACCCACAACCCTGGCGTTGCAAACGCCATGCTCTACCAACTGAGCTACATCCCTGCCGGCCATTCCCTCCCCTACCCTGGACGACGCTGTGCCAATTGTGCGCCGCCCCATGGGTCTCCCGGTCGCGGCCGGCTACGACAGAGCCTGGATTCGAACCAGGATCTCTAGTGGCACAGCTAGCACTGCGATGCAGTGCCTTAGAACACTGCGCCACTCGGGAGATGCGTTATTTACACGTTCAGTTTGCTGAAAATAAACGCAGTTGACAGTGAGAGGACGTTTCTTTTTTTGCTGAGTTTATATCTCAATGTCCCAACTCTCTAAATACATGGCTCTGGGCCTACCTCTCCATAGGCGGTGACCTTTGACCTACTACTGAATCTGTATCTGTAGGCCTATGTGATCCTGTAACCAGTCACAAATGTGTCATTAGTGTAAATCACTTACCTGACTTCCTTCATAACATCAGCTTCATTGATGGGGTCATCCAGGTCTATGAGGGTGAGGTCATTCCCATTGACCTCTGACCTCTGAAAGACAGCACAAAGTCATGTTTAGATGTCACCTACTGTGTCGCCTTTTGCCGTGTTCAAAACAACTGGGAAATCTCTGACTTCCGACTTCAGTGCGTTCAAGACAACTGGGAAATAGGAAAAAAAAACAAGCTCCGACTGGGAAAAATCGTTTTGAACAGTCATCCAACTCGGAATTCCAAGTCGGAAGCAGCGCGGCTTGGCGGGTCATGTTTTGGAGGACGCCTGACTCAACCTTCACCTCTCCCGAGCCCGCTGGGGAGTTGCAGCGATGAGACAAGATCGTAACAAGATCGTAACTACCAATTGGATATCACGAAAAATTGGGGAGAAAAAGGGGATAAAATAACCACCACAAAATGTAAAAAGGAATTCCAAGTCGGAAACTCTGGCATCTTTCTAGAGCTCCGACTTTCCGACCTGAAGATCACGGACGTCATGATTTGACCTAGTTATTTTTTTCGAGTTCCCAGTTGCCTTGAGAGCACCATTAACCCAACTCTCATTGTCACATCATAATGCATCATATTCAGAGAAATAGAATCACCAGAACATCATATCAGGTGTGCAGTTCAGTTTACCAGTCAAATTGCCAAGGTCAGAGGCTCTATCCTTTCTAGTGATTCTATTTCTATGGTCACATAATAATGCATCATATCTATGCTTGTGTCCGAAATAGCACCCTAGTTCCAATATAGTGCACTTCTTTTGGCTGGAGCCCTATAGAGTCCCACAGTATGAGTCATAATACCCATAAAACCTAGTGGTCTGGCAGCCTCTGGAACTGCCGTTCTGCAGCCAACAAGGCAGAGTTAATCTCAGCCTATGCTACCCTCCAGTCCCTCGACTTCTTGGCGCTGACGGAAACATGGATTACCACAGAAAACACTGCTACTCCTACTGCTCTTTCCTCGTCTAACCATGTGTTCTCGCATACCCCGAGAGCATCTGGTCGGCGCGGCGGTGGCACAGGAATCCTCATCTCTCCAAAGTGGACATTCTCTCTTTTTCCCCTGACCCATCTGTCTATCTCCTCATTTGAATTCCATGCTGTCACATCACTAGCCCATTCAAGCTTAACATCCTTGTCATTTATCGCCCTCCAGGTTCCCTTGGAGAGTTCATCAATGAGCTTGACGCCTTGATAAGTTCCTTTCCTGAGGATGGCTCACCCCTCACAGTTCTGGGTGACTTTAACCTCCCTACGTCTCTGCCTCATTTCTCTCTGCCTCCTTCTTTCCACTCCTTTCCTCTTTTGACCTCACCCTCTCACCGTCCCCCCCTACTCACAAGGCAGGCAATACGCTTGACCTCATCTTTACTAGATGCTGTTCTTCTACTAATCTCACTGCAACTCCCCTCCAAGTCTCCGACCACTACTTTGTATCCTTTTCTCTCTCGCTCTCCTCCAACACTACTCACTCTGCCCCTACTCAGATGGTAATGTGCCATCACAACCTTCGCTCTCTCTCTCCCGCTACTCTCTCCTCTTCCATCCTATCATCTCTTCCCTCTGCTAAATCCTTCTCCCTCCGATCTCCTGATTCTGCCTCCTCAACCCTCCTCTCCTCCCTTTCTGCATCTTTTGACTCTCTATGTCCCCTATCCTCCCGGCCGGCTCGGTCCTCCCCTCCTGCTCCGTGGCTTGACGACTCATTGCGAGCTCACAGAAGAGGGCTCCGGGCAGCCGAGCGGAAATGGAGGAAAACTAGACTCCCTGCGGACCTGTCATCTTTTCACTCCCTCCTCTCTACATTCTCTTCCTCTGTTTCCGCTGCTAAAGCCACTTTCTACCACTCTAAATGTCAAGCCTATGCCTCTAACCCTAGGAAGCTCTTTGCCACCTTCTCCTCCCTGCTGAATCCTCCTCCCCCACCCTCCTCCCTCTCTGTGGATGACTTCGTCAACCATTTTGAAAAGAAGGTTGACGACATCCGATCCTCATTTATTAAGTGAAATGACACCGCTGGTCCTGCTCACACTGCCCTACCCTATGCTTTGACTTTTTTCTCCCCTCTCTCTCCAGATGAAATCTTGCGACTTGTGACGGCCGGCCGCCCAACAACCTGCCCGCTTGACCCTATCCCCTCCTCTCTTCTCCAGACCATTTCCGGAGACCTTCTCCCTTACCTCACCTCACCTCACCTCGCTCATCAACTCATCCTTGACCGCTGGCCATGTCCCTTCCGTCTTCAAGAGAGCGAGAGTTGCACCCCTCCTCAAAAAACCTACACTCGATCCCTCCGATGTCAACAACTACAGACAAGTAAGTATCCCTTCTTTCTTTTCTCTCCAAATCTCTTGAGCGTGCCGTCTCTAGCCAACTCTCCTGCTATCACTCTCAGAATGACCTTCTTGATCCAAACCAGTCAGGTTTCAAGACTGGTCATTCAACTGAGACTGCTCTTCTCTGTGTCATGGAGGCTCTCCGCACTGCTAAAGCTAACTCTCTCTCCTCTGCTCTTATCCTTCTAGACCTATCCGCTGCCTTTGATACTGTAAACCATCAGATCCTCCTCTCCACCCTCTCCGAGTTGGGCATCTCCGGCGCTGCTCACTCTTGGATTGCGTCCTACCTGACAGGTCGCTCCTACCAGGTAGCGTGGCGAGAATCTGTCTCCGCACCATGTGCTCTCACCACTGGTGTCCCCCAGGGCTCAGTTCTAGGCCCTCTCCTATTCTCTCTATACACCAAGTCACTTGGCTCTGTCATATCCTCACATGGTCTCTCCTATCATTGCTACGCAGACAACACACAATTAATTTTCTCCTTTCCCCCTTCTGATAACCAGGTGGCGAATCGCATCTCTGCATGTCTGGCAGACATATCAGTGTGGATGTCGGATCACCACCTCAAGCTGAACCTCTGCAAGACGGAGCTGCTCTTCATCCCTGGGAAGGACTGCCCGTTCCATGATCTCGCCATCACGGTTGACAACTCCATTGTGTCCTCCTCCCAGAGTGCAAAGAGCCTTGGCGTGACCCTGGACAACACCCTGTCATTCTCTGCTAACATCAAAACGGTGACCCGATCCTGCAGGTTCATGCTCTACAACATTTGCAGAGTACGACCCTACCTTACACAGAAAGCGGCACAGTTCCTAATCCAGGCACATGTCATCTCCCGTCTTGATTACTGCAACTCGCTGTTGGCTGGGCTCCCTGCCTGTGCCATTAAACCCCTACAACTTATCCAGAACGCCGCAGCCCGTCTGGTGTTCGACCTTCCCAAGTTCTCTCATGTCACCCCGCTCAGTTGAGGCTCGCATCTACTACAAGACCATGGTGCTTGCCTACGGAGCTGTGAGGGGAACGGCACCTCCTTACCTTCAGGCTCTGGCACCCCAATGGTGGAACAAGCTCCCCCACGACGCCAGGACAGCGGAGTCACTGACCACCTTCCGGAGACACTTGAAACCCTACCTCTTTAAGGAATACCTGGAATAGTATAAAGTAATCCTTCTACCCCCCCCTCCCCCCCATAAAAAAAAAAATAAGAAAAATAAGTGGTTGTCCCACTGGCTATCATAAGTTGAATGCACCAATTGTTGAATGCACCATTGTAAGTCGCTCTGGATAAGAGCGTCTGCTAAATGATATAAATGTAAAATGTAAATATACTGATAAAAGTCAACTTGTCCGAGAGAGATTTACATAGTTACAAAAACGTCACGCCAGGGTAAGCCTACACGAAATACAGCCCTTATTTTATGTGTTTCTAAAATCGGCTATGGGAAAAATGAATGGTGGAAAAACGATTGGAACCATGTCCCTGTTTGACCGCTAGGTTTTATGGGTATTATCACACCTCCACTGTGGGACTCTATAGAGGGGTTGGTTGTTAAGCAACAAAACTGGCATGCAACTATGGGGCAAAATAGACAGGGTTTGACTTAGACTGTTGACAACATGTAAACTATATTTAGTCTCTAAATGTTTAATGCAAACATAAATACATTTGAACAATGAACTCGTCTCAAATACATTGTTACAGTTGTTGTTGGTTAGCTAGGTAGCGAATTTGAGTCATTGCATAGACATGATATCAGTCAAAACACCTCAAAACAAGACATGGTATCAATAACACCATACAACAAGCTGAAACATGCCACAGAGCTACGATTCCCCACATGGCAGCTTGTTGTTAGCTGAGGTTCAGAATCATAACAAGATACACGACTTCCGGCCATCGATGCGCGAGCATCATTTTCGTGACGTCAGCCAACCCTTCTATGGCTCCTGGTCAAAAGTAGTACACTAGCCTACATAGGGAATAGGGTGCCATTTTGGACGAATTCATGAAGGTGCTGTCATAACCTTTGACCCCCATTTGACCCTACTGTACCTTTAGCCAACTCTCATGACTCCCCGGCCATAGACTTTCTAGTTTGATATTACAGCATGAATAGCACATTATTTCATTTGTTAAACAATATTTAATCCACAGTAATTAATATAATTGAAGATTTAAAAATAAATAACATGCCTACCTTGAACTCTTTATTCTCCATCTCCTTGCAAAATCAGCACATTTCCTTGCCAAAATGAACGCGCATCCAGAGCGAAAACAAACGCAATCCTCCAGCACTAGGGAGGTTTAGACTGAACTGCTCCAGCGGTTTTTCATCAGTTTCAACGTTTATCAGTGATGACGTAACAATGACCTGTACAGATTTGACGCACTTTCGATCTCGTGCTGATGCAACACTCTGTGTTGTTGAAAGCTCATGTATGGAAATCCTGCGAGTTGTAAACAAATGTAGGCTATTGTTGCCCTTAAAACTGTAATGTTGAGGACGCCATGAAAAATAAAATACATAACCCACACCGTTAGGCCAAGGTACATGCAATATTCATCACTTTGCCAATAGACTTCTTGTTCCTTGTTGTATGTAGCCTTTCTTTTGGGATTAGCACCACTGTCACCTAGAAATTGATACTGCGGTTGTCACATAAAACAGATAACCCATAGTTCATTATTAAATAACATAACTCATTTCTTTATTTTATTACTCATAAAATATACAGCAATCTTCAGATACTGAAAGAATTCATGGGAGTTTCGATTCAGTCACTATTTCATATGTACATGCTAGTTTCATCCTTTTAAAGAAAAAAAGGACACGAAAAAACCTGTGAACCTCCTGATCCTGATTTGACGAACATAGCATATGTATTGTACATATTTCCAGTTTAAATTATTTTAAAAAAGAGACAAAACCATTGGTTTACAGTGTTTCTCCTCTCCAAGGGAGGCATGTTTTCCCCCTCGTATGCCTCGGAATAGTATCAGTGCTTTTCACAAACGTTGTAGTACTTAGTGTGCATCATTGTTTTCGCTCATACAGCTGCCCCTACTCTCCTAACCTCCCCTCAGTAACTAAAGAAGGCACAAAATGATGACATAAATATCACAAGAAAGAATATATGAATTAATAATTTACTTTCTAAAATATTTTCTAGAGGGCAAAGGACAGGTAGGTTTAATAACGCAAATGTAAAAAGTCCTGTCGCTCACATACAAATGCAAAATCTAAATGGCACCCTATTCTTTATAGAGTACACTACTTTTGACCAGAACCCTATGGCCCTGGTCAAAAGTAGTGTACTATAAAGGGAATAGGGTGCCATTGGGGATGGAAATTCTTTGAAATTACTCATGAGAGCAAATACTACGATTTTTTGGTTCCCACAGAGGGTCAGGAGCTTAAGACATGAATGATTTTATTAAAATGTTTGTTCATAAAAAATAAATGATTTCCCCTCCTCCCACATGGATTACAGACAAGAGGCTAGGTGCGTTCTGACTGTCTTAGTGTGCGGATAAACATGACCATCACTCTCATAAAACTTAAATGAAACATCACTCCTTATGTTTTTTCTCAGGCCAAAACGCTCAATCCCATTTCTACTGTCAAAACAGGTTTTGAAAAGGCTTCTTCCACATCTTTTGGTCCATGTCTGTTTTTCACTCAGTGAAGTGCTACTATCCCCTTGGACTACAGGTTATTGCCGTCATAAGGTGTCCGTCTGTCTGTTGGCTGGACAGTTTCTACCGTTTAGGACCTTTGTGGGTAAAGGTAAAGGTGGGGTATAGCAGCAGCAGTTCCTCTGAAGTCCAGTATCTGCTGGAAGGACACCTGGTGGTACGAGAGGATGAGTGTGGCCAGCCAGCCTGTTGTGCCTCCCCCTCTCCCTCCCTCCCTCCATTTCTCTCTCTCCATCTGCAGGACTCTTAAGGCTCCTGTGCGGACTGTCTCGGCTCGTGCCCTCCCAAAGCTGGCTGTGGTGATTTAAGACACGGTGTGTATGTGTGGATTTGTTTGTGGCCTCTGCCCCACTTCACTGTCCATCCGCCTACCCTTGGCTCCCCTCCTGGGCAGCGACCACCACCCCCCTCAGTATGTCTCTGAGTCTGAGTCGTTGAGTTCCTCATCCTTGTAGAAGCCTCCATCGTGGTCGCGGTGGCCGATGTTGTTGAAGCTGCAGTAGGAGCTGTGCTCGCTGCGCAGCACGGGCAGGCTGTCGAAGGTCACACTCTTGGAGGGGCTGGTGGTGTAGTGGTTAATGGCACTGAAGGACAGGCTGGGCGCCGGGTTGCAGGGGGACACGGGCATCATGGTGGCCAGGATCAGCGCCAGGCAGTCCGCCACGTCTTTGTTGGGGGCGCAGGCCAAGGCAGGCGTGTAACCTGAGGGGTTCAAACAGAACAGCAGAGGGTCACTTCAGGAGCATCACCGTTTACTATAACACTTTTGGTGAAAAACATGAAATAACAGCAGGCTAGGAGATACAAAGTTAAGACAATAACCAAGCAGTGGACTAGAGAGAAACATTTAAGGACACATTGAGAAGAGAAGTACAGAAGAAAACGGTGTTAGCGTTATGGATCTTACCATTGTCATCGACTGCTAGCACGCTAGCACCCTTCACTAGTAGCTCCTGAACCACCACCGTCAGACCATTTCTGGCTGCAACGTGTAACGGCCTGAGGAGAAAGTACCGTCAGATTAGCCAGCAGCAAATGAGGATACCTCCCAAATGCCAGACTATTCCCTATATAGTGCACTTCTTCTAATTCTTCTGGCCCAATTAATACAGCTGAACCATACGTACGTCTGTAAGGCTGCGTTAGTCGAGTTGATGAGGTTCCTGTCTGTAATCTTCTCCAATATCAACAAAGCACTGGTTTCATGCCCCTTTAAAAACCAGAGTCAAACATGTCAGACCAAAATTTCAACCAGAGAGAGCCAACTGTTCAGATGAACGTCATCTTCATGTGGGGATGCTCACCTTACTGCAGGCCAGATGAAGAGCAGTGTTCTTGACTGCATCCTGCAGGGTGAGCTCTGCTTTGGCACTGCTCACCAACAGCTCTGACACAGACAGAGAAACATAAAGAAACTCAATTAGGAAATGAAGCGACTTATTAAAATGTAAAACAGACATGTTGAACTTAAGCCGGCTGGGCGAGGCAAAGCGGAGGAGAGGGGGCTGCGTACCGACAGCGTTGGTTTGTCCGTTCTCAGCAGCCATCATGAGGGAGGTCTTCCCGGAGGCATCGGGGGAGTTGACCTGGGCGTTGTGGCCTAGCAGCAGCTGAAGACACTCCACGTGGTCCGTGAAAGCCGCCGCATGCAGGGGGGTCCTGGAGAGAGAGGAAACTTATTTCACCGATATCATGTAGGACTGTTATAAACAAGTTTGTTCAATTAACCCTGTTTATACCATAGAAATATAAAATCACTAATAGATGTATTAAAAGTAATCTACAATCCCTCATCCAACCCCAGAGGTCATTTTATTCCCAAGACAACATTATTCTCCAGAAGAAAAGGACTTTGTCATGTGCTGTAGTTACCGGTTCTTGGTGTCAGTGGCGTTGACAATGGCCGGCCCCAGAGTGTCAATCAGCATCTCTGCAGCCCCCTCGTTGTCATTGATCACAGCACAGTGGAGGGGGCTGAACGAGTTGCCCTCGGTGACATATGCTATGACAAAGTCCTGTTTCAGTGTAAGGTCCTCCACTGAGAGTCATAACCCCTAATTCTGTTGTAGTCTTGTTCATTCCCCCACATGGCTCCGTCCACACCAATCGAATGCTTTTCAAGCCACAAGAGGGAGTGAATGAGTGTACACTTCATGGAGGAGAGAACAGAGCTACAGTCCAGTTAGTCAGTACGTACCGTTGTATGTAGGGGTGTAACGATCCATCTACTACATCGATGTATCGATTTATATTCCTATGATCCAACTACATCGATCTGTGCTCGGTGAGTTGGCCTTTTGGACAACATATATCACTCTAACATCGTTTTAAAATGTAATAAATCGATTGTATCGATTCTAGGAAATAACCCATTGGATTTAAGCACGTCAGACTTTATATGGATGTTTTTTCTTAGCACTTTTAATGATAAAGGCTTTAAACATTACTCGATTCAGTCTGCCTATCCGTGACGTCATCGCCCCACGCCAGCAGCAGCGCAAAGGCGCAAAGACAACAAAACATAGCATGGCGGACGACAGAGGAGAAGCCGACGAGCGAGAAATTATCAAGCCACCATTGCGGTCCTTACAAGAAACAGGAATCTAGGAAACTTCACCTGCACTGTCCAGTATCCAGGTATTTATTTCAGTCACACTGGTTGAATTTTTGGCTAAAAGGTTACTGAATCGATTTCAAGTCACTGAATCGTTTCGGATCGTATCGTTCTAAATGAACCAATATCGTCCTTGAATCGTATCGACAACCACGAATCGTGATACAAATCGAATAGTTACACCCCTAGTTGTATGGCCTGCCTAATTCAGGGACATGTTTACGGTGCTGAAGAGAGAAAATCAGAAAATATCTAGTGTTCCGTTAGTCCAGTACGTACCGTTGTAGCAGGCCCAGTGTAGTGGCGTGTAGCCCTGGTTGTCTGTGATGACGGGGAGGGTCTCCACTGACTGGGCGGCGTGTAGGAGTCCCCCCAGCACCCCGATGTGTCCGGATTCCGCCGCCAGGTGGACAGGGGTCCGCCCCTTACAGTCCCGAACCAGGAAGCTGGCGCTGTGCTGCAGCAGGGCCTCCACACACTCCTCATGACCCGTCAACGCCTGGGAGGAAGGGCAGGGAGACAAGAATGGATTTGAATAACTAATAATCAATGATATAATAATGAATCATCAATTATTACAAATGATGTCTGGAGGCAGGTCCCCCTACAGGGATGAATACACCACTACCCATGGACAACTACTTTTCTGAAGATAATATGTATATTTGAGCCTCCCCGTCTCTTTCTGTGTGTGAGCGTATACAGCCAGCTCTCCTCCTCACCCCTCTGTGTAGCGCTGTTCTGCCCCACTTGTCTTTGGCTTCTACGCTGGCTCCCTTGTTGAGTAGTGAGTACACACAGTCTGTGTGTCCGCTCAGCACTGACAGCATCAGAGGGGTTCTGATACACAAGACAACAAGGTCATATTACAAACTGGTAATAACCAGGCTGAGTCCCAAATGGCAACCTATTCCCTATATGGTACACTACTTTTGACCCGAGCCCATAGGGTTCTGGTTTAAAGTAGTGCACCAAGTAGGGCATAGGGTGCCATTTGGGACGTAGAACTAGTGTCAAAATCTCTTTATTTCAGGAATTGTATCCAAAACCCAATTGACTTACTGTCCATTCCCGTCTTGAACGTCCACTGCACTCTGGAGGTCAGCATTTCCAATCAGCAAACGCAAACACTCCGAATGACCGTTGGTAGCTAGAGGAGGATAAACAGAGAGGATATAAGAATGTGAGATGATTGACCGTTGGTAGCTAGAGGAGGATAAACAGAGAGGATATAAGAATGTGAGATGATTGACCGTTGGTAGCTAGAGGAGGCTAAACAGAGAGGATATGAGCTGATTGCTGGACGACTATTACCTTCACATGAACAGACAGATTTCTAGAACAGTGGTATTGGTAGATGACATCCTCATGATGTTAACACAGCAGATAATAAAACATTTTGGGGCTGAGGCCCTCGAAGCCTGTCACCTGCTAGCTGTGTACCTGGCTCTGGATAGAAGTCCCCCTGTGCACTGATCTAGGATCAGCTTACCCTCCCCAGATCCTCAGCAATAATGACAAAAAATGACCTTAGATCAGTGTGTAGTGGGCATTTTCACACTATGCTATATAATATCCCTAGAGTGGACATTGGCGTCCTAGCAACATGACCAAACAAATGTCCATCTTGGTAAGGAAAACTTTTGAATTACAGAATCTCTAGGTCTTACGTGATATCCTATGCGTACCTGCAGCGTGGATGGGGGTCCTCTTCAGGGTGAAGTCTTTAACCAGGATGGAGGCTCCCTGGTTGATGAGGACGTCAACACACTCCACATGGCCTTTAAAGGCAGCCAGGTCCAGAGGGGTGCGCCCCTGGCTGTTCCTCACGTCTAGATCCAGCAGAGACTGAACCAGGACCTCCATAGCATGGTGGTGGCCGTGGTACGCCTGAATGGAAACAAACACACAGTCTGAAGCAAAGTCCAGTGGTATGCCTGAACAGAAATACACTCCTAATATAATCAATGTCCTATAGTAGACCAGTGGTATGCCTGAACAGATATACACTCCTAATATAATCAATGTCCTATAGTAGACCAGTGGTACGCCTGAACAGAAATACACTCCTAATATAATCAATGTCCTATAGTAGACCAGTGGTACGCCTGAACAGATATACACTCTTAATATAATCAATGTCCTATAGTAGACCAGTGGTATGCCTGAACAGATATACACTCCTAATATAATCAATGTCCTATAGTAGACCAGTGGTATGCCTGAACAGAAATACACTCCTAATATAATCAATGTCCTATAGTAGACCAGTGGTATGCCAGAACAGATATACACTCCTAATATAATCAATGTCCTATAGTAGACCAGTGGTATGCCAGAACAGATATACACTCCTAATATAATCAATGTCCTATAGTAGACCAGTGGTATGCCTGAACAGATATACACTCTTAATATAATCAATGTCCTATAGTAGACCAGTGGTATGCCTGAACAGATATACACTCCTAATATAATCAATGTCCTATAGTAGACCAGTGGTATGCCAGAACAGATATACACTCCTAATATAATCAATGTCCTATAGTAGACCAGTGGTATGCCTGAACAGATATACACTCCTAATATAATCAATGTCCTATAGTAGACCAGTGGTATGCCTGAACAGAAATACACTCTTAATATAATCAATGTCCTATAGTAGACCAGTGGTATGCCTGAACAGAAACAGTCCTAGACCCCTAAAGTAGACCAGTGTCTCTCAAATCGGGTGCCCATTTTTTCTCCCGCCCAGCATCAACATCGAAGGTCCCTGCCAAGCGTGAGATTTAGAAACACTCTACTTCTCCTCTGTTGGAGGTTGATTAACTCAAATGGCAAAATAAGGAAATCATCCTCATCATCACCGTGTCAAAATATGCATGTATTTTACACTAATCAGGAACAGATAGGAACATGGTGTGTGAGTGTCTGGACAATCAACTTTTCGTGGAAAAACAACACCATGCCTGCATCCCAGATAGCACCCTATTTCCCATGTAGTGCAGTACTTTTGATCTGGGCCCATAAGGCTCTGGTCAAAAGTAGTGCACTAAATAGGGAATAGGGTGCCATTTGTCATGTGGCGAGACCCCTACAGGAGCAGGTAGGCTTTACTCACAGCTAAGTGTAGGGGGCTGATGGGAGCTCTGACATCAGAGTCGTTCAGGATGTCTGTCCCTGAGGTTTCCATTAGCTGGGGAAAGACAAGGACGGGCCAGTTTAGACTTGTAACATATTTACTTTGAAGGTTAGTCTAGTAGCATGTTTCATGTTGTAAATCTCAGTGACCAGCCCCTGCAGACATACTGGGGTGTTGCATTCGTATCTTAAACAAGCTAGTGTGAGGAAAAGTAACCAACTGGTACTTACCACATCTAAAGGTGTTTCACTTGCAATCTGGAAAAAGAACATCAAGAGTGACGATGCGGCCACGACAAACATGCAACCACACCTTAAAACCTACTGAATATCAACGTCTGTCCCAAATGGCACCCTATTCCCTATATAGTGCATTACTTTTGACCAGAGCCCTATGGGCCCTACAGCCATTTGGGACGCAGACAAAATGGTCTGTGAATGCAGGGCGTCTAGTCCCCTGTGGTTCTGACTCACCAGCTCCAGACAGAGGCGGTGTCCGTACGCAGACGCGTAATGGACTGCGTTGTAGCCCTGATTGTCCCTGATCCCTGGGTTAGCGTCGTTTCGCAGCAAATATTCCAGACACCTAGAGGTCAGAGGTCAAGAGTTCAATAATCATTATACCAACATCAAGACAGACAGATAAGCAAGCAGAGACACTTTCCCAAAGGAGACGTGGCCAAGCTTTCACACTGCAGATTTAACACTAGTATGTATTCAAACACGACCAACAACATACTCTAGACTACAGTGAAATGTGAAAGGTCATGGCACCACAACATACTCTCCAGACTACAGTGAAATGTGAAAGGTCATGGCACCACAACATACTCTCCAGACTACAGTGAAATGTGAAAGGTCATGGCACCACAACATACTCTCCAGACTACAGTGAAATGTGAAAGGTCATGGTACCACAACATACTCTCCAGACTACAGTGAAATGTGAAAGGTCATGGCACCACAACATACTCTCCAGACTACAGTGAAATGTGAAAGGTCATGGCACCACAACATACTCTCCAGACTACAGTGAAATGTGAAAGGTCATGGCACCACAACATACTCTCCAGACTACAGTGAAATGTGAAAGGTCATGGCACCACAACATACTCTCCAGACTACAGTGAAATGTGAAAGGTCATGGCACCACAACATACTCTCCAGACTACAGTGAAATGTGAAAGGTCATGGCACCACAACATACTCTCCAGACTACAGTGAAATGTGAAAGGTCATGGCACCACAACATACTCTCCAGACTACAGTGAAATGTGAAAGGTCATGGCACCACAACATACTCTCCAGACTACAGTGAAATGTGAAAGGTCATGGCACCACAACATACTCTCCAGACTACAGTGAAAGGTCATGGCACCACAACACACACAACAGTAAGAGAGGTGTGAGACGTACTTTCCGTCTGTGTCGGAGGCAGCAGCGTAGTGGAGCGGGGTGCAACCCCTTTTATCCAGATCGTTCACACTGGCCCCAGACCCCACCAAGGCAAACAGACACTGGTAGTTACAATTGGCTGCCGCATAATGCAGAGGACTCCTAGAAGAACGCACAGAAACCATTCAACATCAACAACAGAAACAGCTTATTGGAGCTGTATAACATTTACATTTTACATTTACGTCATTTAGCAGACACTCTTATCCAGTGCGACTTACAGGAGCAATTAGGGTTAAGTGCCTTGCTGCAGTGCACATAGACACATTTTTCACCTAGTCAGCTAGGGGATTTGAACCAGCAACCTTTCGGTTACTGACCCAACGCTCTTAACCGCTAGGCTACCTGCCGCCCAATATTTCCCATAATAATTCCTATATGCCCCTATACTATATTCCCCATTATCATAAAGATCACATATGAAAGTTATTTGATGCCACAGACAGACCTTCCGAAGCTGTCCTTTCTGTTGAAGTCTGCCCCTGTGTTGAGCAGCAGATTCAGACAGTCCAGGTTCCTGGTAACAAGATATCAAGTTCAGAAAGGCTCTCGTACATCTGAGCTATCAGGTGGATGGTAACAAGATATCAAGTTCAGAAAGGCTCTCGTACATCTGAGCTATCAGGTGAATGGTAACAAAATATCAAGTTCAGAAAGGCTCTCGTACATCTGAGCTATCAGGTGGATGATAACAAGATATCAAGTTCAGAAAGGCTCTCGTTCATCTGAGCTATCAGGTGGATGGTAACAAGATATCAAGTTCAGAAAGGCTCTCGTACATCTGAGCTATCAGGTGGATGGTAACAAGATATCAAGTTCAGAAAGGCTCTCGTTCATCTGAGCTATCAGGTGGATGGTAACAAGATATCAAGTTCAGAAAGGCTCTCGTACATCTGAGCTATCAGGTGGATGGTAACAAGATATCAAGTTCAGAAAGGCTCTCGTTCATCTGAGCTATCAGGTGGATGGTAACAAGATATCAAGTTCAGAAAGGCCCTTTCACATCTGAGCTATCAGGTGGATGGTAACAATGAGAACCTTAAAGAAAAGAGAAACCCGTACACTGCTCTTGCTAGTATCACTGTTTTTATAATGCTAATAAAAGCAATAATAAAAAGTGATACTAGCAAGAGCAGTTTGCAGGTTTCTCTTCTCTTTCAAGAAGATATAAAGACAATTTAGACCAGAGCGCAAGTCAATACCACCATGGCATGGAACCACATTATACAGAAATGATACCGCACTAATGATCTAAACGATTTTTTTATACTGCTAAACAATGTGAAATGTAAGAGTGTGAATATGTGTTTGTTCTTTCTGGTGGCTTTCCAGTTCATGAACTAAATATTCCTTGGTGTAAAGCCTGGACCAGTCCACTCACCCAACAGCTGCTGCAGCATGTAAACAGGTCCTTCCAAAGTCGTCAGGGGTGTCTATATCAAAGCCTGATGAGAGGAGCTTCCGACAGCAGTCAGAGAACCCACTGAGAGCAGCCAGGTGGAGGGGGAACATCCCATGGACGCCTCGCCTGCAACACATTTTTACATTTTAGACTTTAAGCAGACACTCTTATCCAGAGCGACTTACAGTTGATTCAGCTAAGATTGGAAACAGCACCACATCACAGTCCTCATTAAACCCCACAGCAGATCAACACATCAGCATGCTGCAATGCCCTGTCTTTCAACCCCCCACACACCACAATGTGTTGAGCATAGTCTCCAAGCGGCTATTCGGTCAATGACAGAATTGCAGATGCATGTTGCATTATTGCTGGAAACTGTGTGTGTGTGTGTTCTCACTTGGCTGTGTCAGCTCCGTTCGTGATGAGTGTATTGATGAGTAACTCGTGGCCGTAGCGAGCAGAGATGTGCAGGGGTGTGTTTCCATTATTTTCTTCACAGTCGATCTCAGCACCTACAGAACACACACACACACAGACACACACACACAGACACACACACACACACACACACAGACACACACACAGACACACACACACGTCAACCACTTGACCCTAGAGGCCTCATGAAGCTTCATGTTCAACCACATTGCAAGTAACATTGCTCTGTGCCAGTGAATCATGGTTTGAAGACAAAAGACAATGCTGAAGAGCCTACTGGTTCATATATATTCAGTTGAGAGCATTCACAGCGACTCACCATTCTGGATGATGGCTTGAGATCTGGAGAAGCGTCCGTGGATGGCCGTCATGTGGAGGGGGGTCTTTCCATCTTTACTCTGCAGATAGAAAGACAAAGATGGTTCACACGGCAGTCTGTGCTGCTGACCACAGGCAAAATCAAACACGTATTGGAGGAGCGCTTGATTGCATTTAGTTTGCATTGTTAGGCCTATTCCATTGGTATTTGAATGTAGACCAGGGCCAAATACTAAGCCATGTGCTGCGTCAGTGTGTGCGTCCCAAATGGCACCCTATTCTCTTCATAGTGAACTACTTTTTGAACCAAAGTAGTGTACTTATAAAGGGAACAGGGTGCCATTTGGGACACAGCCAGTGTCACCACGGCTCCTTGCTCTATGGGCCCCTGGTCAAAAGTAGTGCACTACATAGGGAATAGGGTGTTATTTAGTTCAGACACAGTGTTGGTCATCCGGTCTCCTCACCTTGATGTTGACGAGGGCCCCGTTGCCCACCAGCAGCTCCAAGCAGAGCGCCCCATGGCGCGAGGCGGCCGTGAAGTGGAGTGGGGCGAAACCCTTCTCGTTCACCTGGTTCACGTTGGCGCCGCACTCGATCAGCTCATTCACCACCACGTCCTGCCCGTTGTAGCATGCCACGTGGAGGGGGGTGTTACCGTAACCATTGGGCTCATTTATCTGGAGGGAGCAAGGGAGGGAAAAGAGTGGAGAGAGAGAGGGGGGGGGGGGGGGACAAAACAATACATTCCTGATCAGGTCACTTGGTTCTGAAAACCCCCTGGCCCAAAACACTGGCTCCAACCTCCATCTCTTCATTACTTGAAAGGAAATCATTCGCCAACCCACTAGAGCTCTGTATTTTCATTGAGTTGTAATTGAACAGTGACTACACATTTGAATGCGTGTTGACTCACATCCACTCCAAGGTCCAGGAGGTACTTGACCACACTGATCATTCCACTGGAGGCTGCAGAGTGGAGAGGGGTGTAGGCCTTCTTGTCTTTACAGGACACCTCTGATCCATGAGAGGCCAGCAGTTTCACCACCTCAATGTGCCCTATGGTAGAGAGAGAGGGGGAGGGATAAATAGAGAGAGAGAGAGAGAGAGAGAGAGAGAGAGAGAGAGAGAGAGAGAGAGAGAGAGAGAGAGAAGGGGAGGGAGATAGTAAGGGGGTTAAGAGAGAAACAGAGATACAAACACAGAGAGATAGGCAGAGAGAGGGAGAGATAGATTAGTTTACAGTGGTACACAGCACCATAAGCAACACCTACATCATGTTAGTACAACTGAAAACATCTAATCAACCTACTTAGTACATGATTCTGACATAATAACACACTAGACGTGGCTCATACAGCTGAGCTGTGAGACTAACACACAGTCCATTCATTCATTCATTCATTGGTATAAAGGACATTAGTCAGAATGTAAATGATGTGGTAAACTCATCACCCATGTAAGCAGCCCAGTGGATTGCTCGGCGATCCTTCTTGTCAAAGGCATTAATGTTGGCTCCTCTGGAGAGAAGCAGCCTCACCATCTAACAGGGAGAGGAGAGAGAAACAAAACACAGGTTGAGGAAAACTAAACAGCAAAATCCGCTAAATCTGGCTTCAAAGCCTTCCCTTTAAAATTATATATTTTGTATTCACAATGAATGAAAGATAACATGTAAAGACATGGTACATTTCTCCCCTTTTAGTCCCCCTTTGACCTCCCCCTCCCCCCAGAATGCCTCCAAACACATTTAAAAAGAAAGGGAAAGTAATTGACTTACATGTCAGAAAACAAAATAAAAGTATACAACAACGTTACTTCAAGCAAAAAATGTAATAGCCTAACAATTTCAGGTGATTAAGTGATTTTATAGGCCTATATAGCAGTAATCTCAAGGTGGGGCCAAGAGTACTAATCTGGAGGAAGTGTTTGGAGCTGTTCAAAATAGGATATCATCGGGTCCCAGGAGGAATAAAATGAGTTGGTTGACCCTCGAATGGTAACTTCATTTTTTCTCATTTTAGGAACAGCTTCAGATCTTCGAGCCAAAGAGAGGCTAAGGGAGGATTGATAGATTTCCAATCCAATAAAATCCTTCTGCGGGCTAACAGGGAGGCAAAGGCAATGGCATCTAGCTGTCTATTGGTCAGAGAAGGATTGTTGTTTGGTACTCCAAAAATAGCAATTTCTGCACTAGGCTGCAACTTTATATCAAATGCTTCAGAAAGGGTTTTAAATAGTGGACAAATAATCTGCCAGACGGGGACAGGACCAGAACATGTGGGTCAAGTCCACCAAGGAGCTTTTACACCTGTCACATGTACCATCAATATTTGGGTAGAATTTGGACAATCTGGCCTTACTGAAATGGATACGGTAAAGTACCTTAAACTGTATAAGGCTGAGCCGGGCACAAGAGGAGCTTCCATTTACCCTCAGTAAGGCATTTCACACTCAGATCGGATTTTATTCAAAGCCTCCTCTGAACAAACTCAAGCATACAACTAGGGCTGTGATGGTCATGGAACTTCAGGTGTCGGTGATTGGCGTGTCTTATGTACGTGGTCATCGACAAAACTGACAGCTGACAGGGGGGCGGGACGCACATTAGCAAAGGAAAACATTAGCGCGTTTAGGCCAGTCTTGCTCTCAAGTTTGGGGAAGCTAATTTTCTCCATGAAGAATATATCAAGCATTCCATGCATCATCACATTTGCAAACTTATTAAAAAAAAAAAAAAAATTCACCTTTATTTAACCAGGTAAGCCAGTTGAGAACAAGTTCTCATTTACAACTGCGACCTGGCCAAGATAAAGCAAAGCAGTGCGATAAAAATAACACAGAGTTACATTTGGGGTAAAAAAACATAAAGTCAAAAATACAACAGAAAATATATATACAGTGTGTGCAAATGTAGCAAGTTCTGGAGGTAAGGCAATAAATAGGCTATAGTGCAAAATAATTACAATAGTATTAACACTGGAATGCTAGATGTGCAAGAGATTATGTGCAAATAGAGATACCGGGGTGCAAAAGAGCAAAATAAATAACAATATAGGGATGAGGTAGTTGGGTGGCCTAATTTCAGATGGGCTGTGTACAGGTGCAGTGATCGGTAAGGTGCTCTGACAACTGATGCTTAAAGTTAGTGAGGGAGATAAGAGTCTCCAGCTTCAGAGATTTTTGCAATTCGTTCCAGTCATTGGCAGCAGAGAACTGGAAGGAATGGCGGCCAAAGGAGGTGTTGGCTTTGGGAATGACCAGTGAGATATACCTGCTGGAGCGCAGACTACGGGTGGGTGCTGCTATGGTGACCAATGAGCTAAGATAAGGCGGGGATTTGCCTAGCAGTGATTTATAGATGGCCTGGAGCCAGTGGGTTTGACGACGAACATGTAGTGAGGACCAGCCAACAAGAGCGTACAGGTCACAGTGGTGGGTAGTGTATGGGGCTTTGGAGACAAAACGGATGGCACTGTGATAGACTACATCCAGTTTGCTGAGTAGAGTGTTGGAGGCTATTTTGTAAATGACATCGCCGAAGTCAAGGATCGGTAGGATAGTCAGTTTTACGAGGGCATGTTTGGCAGCATGAGTGAAGGAGGCTTTGTTTGCGAAATAGGAAGCCGATTCTAGATTTAACTTTGGATTGGAGATTCTTTATGTGAGTCTGGAAGGAGAGTTTACAGTCTAACCAGACACCTAGGTATTTGTAGTTGTCCACATACTCTAGGTCAGACCCGTCGAGAGTGGTGATTCTAGTCGGGAGGGCGGGTGCCAGCAGCGTTCGATTGAAAAGCATACATTTAGTTTTACTAGTGTTTAAGAGCAGTTGGAGGCTACTGAAGGAGTGTTGTATGGCATTGAAGCTCGTTTGGAGGTTTGTTAACACAGTGTCCAATGAAGGGCCAGATGTATACAAAATGGTGTCGTCTGCGTAGAGGTGGATCTGAGAGTCACCAGCAGCAAGAGCGACATCATTGATATACACGGAGAAAAGTGTCGGCCCAAGAATTGAACCCTGTGGCACCCCCATAGAGACTGCCATAGGTCCAGACAACAGGCCCTCCGATTTGACACACTGAACTCTATCTGAGAAGTAGTTGGTGAACCAGGCGAGGCAGTCATTTGAGAAACCAAGGCTATTTAGTCTGCCAATAAGAATGCGGTGGTTGACAGAGTCGAAAGCCTTGGCCAGGTCGATGAAGACGGCTGCACAGTACTGTCTATTATCAATCGCGGTTATAATATCGTTATTCTATGTTGATTTATGACAAGTTCATTGACTAGGGCCCTATAAAATAAGCGTTGCGGACCGAATCACGGAATCCAGACATTAAACCGAAATTCAACAATATTCAAACATTTATTGAACTTAGTAAGAAATCAACTAAATCTATTCAACTTGTTAGAAAACACATTCATTTGCCCAAGTCAATCATAAGACATGAACAAAATGCATCAGTGATTCGTATTTCCATGAACTTTCTGAAACGGCACAGGAATGCCCCTGTCTGTGTGCATGTGTGCGGAGCGCGCGTATGTCTACACTTTGTGTAGCCGTTAGCGATGATGCTAATGATAACCTTCTTCTGGTAGGGAAGGAATGGCTTTCCCCAAAACCTTCGCAAGTAAATGTTAACTACAAAGTAGCCTATGCCTGCCTGGCAGAATTATACCGTGATCATTTGCATCACTCCAGTGGCCATTTGTTCTACAGCAACACCGCTTAACCAAACAAAGGTCTCTTCCTGGTGCACGCTTGCATTTAAGGGTAACTACACCCCAAAATCTAAATGTCTTACATTTTTCCCAGACCTCACAATCACTCTCCTTCTTGGTAAAATAGCCCTTACACAGCCTGGAGGTGTGTTGGGTCATTGTCTTGTTGAAAAACAAATGATAGTCCCACTAAGCCCAAACCAGATGGGATGGCGATTCGCTGCAGAATGCTGTGGTAGCCATGCTGGTTAAGTGTGCCTTGAATCAATAAATCACAGACGGTGTCACCAGCAAAGCACCCCCACACCATAACACCACCTCCTCCATGCTTTATGGTGGGAAATACACATGCAGAGATCATCCGTTCACCCACACCGCGTCTCACAAAGACCAAATGACAAATTTCCATCGGTCTAATGTCCATTGCTCGTGTTTCTTGGCCCAAGCAAGTCTCTTCTTCTTATTGGTGTCCTTTAGTAGTCGTTTCTTTGCAGCAATTCAACCACAAAGGCCTGATTTCACACAGTCCCCTCTGAACAGTTGATGTTGAGATGTGTCTGT
This sequence comes from Coregonus lavaretus, assembly GCF_964263955.1. Classification (NCBI taxonomy): domain Eukaryota; kingdom Metazoa; phylum Chordata; class Actinopteri; order Salmoniformes; family Salmonidae; genus Coregonus; species Coregonus lavaretus. The sequence goes on along the minus strand of NW_028164543.1, from coordinate 46,080 downwards.
TACTTGAACTCTGTGAAGCATTTATTTGGGTTGCAATTTCTGAGGCTGGGAACTTTAATGAACTTATCCTATGCAGCAAGTTAACATGAGAGGTAACTCTGGGTCTTCCATTGGTCTTTTACCAAATAGGGCTATCTTCTGTAAACCCCCTCTACCTTGTCACAACACAACTGATTGTCATCAAGTCAAAGGATGGCTACTTTGAATAATCTCAAATATAAAATATATATTGATTTGTTTACCACTTTTTTGGTTACTACATGATTCCTTATGTGTTATTTCATAGTTTTGATCTCTTCACTATTATTCTACAATGTAGAAAATAGTAAAAATAAAGAAAGACCCTTGAATGAGTAGGTGTTCTAAAACTTTTAACCTGTAGTGTATGTAATTTAGATATTTCTGTATTTCATTTTCAATAAATTTGCCAACATTTCTAAACAGGTTTTCACTTTGTCGTTATGGGGTATTGTGTGTAGATGGGTGAGAAAAATATATTTAATCCATTTTGAATTCAGGCTGTAACACAACAAAATGTGGAATAAGTCGAGGGGTATGAATACTTTCTGAAGGCACTGTCTTTGCTTAGACCACTGTTGTTCTGTTATTACGGTTTAAGTGCAGTACTGTCATTAGTAACGACTTACATAAGGCACAAAGTAGGGCTGTGTCCCACCCTATCCCACCTCTTCCCAAGATGCAGTCTCAACCCTTTACAGTACAGTTTTTGTAACTGTAAATAATATCTCCTCTCGCTCTGTTTCTAAACAGGCGTTTGGCAATGCAAAGACTGCACAGAACAACAACTCCAGCCGCTTTGGGAAGTTCATCCGGGTCAACTATCTGGAGAGTGGGTCGGTGAGAGGGTAAGGCAGTGTGTTTGTGTTATCATGTATTCCATGACATATTTCATACCATAGCAACAACTGTCGCTGCATGATAGCAGCATCACAGAAACAAAATACCATTCACTTTTAAATCAGTGAATTGGTTTATTTTGGTTTGCCTGGGTGCCTGTATGTTTCTGCTCTCTTGCCAACTTCTTATGGCAAGAGCACAAAGATCTGGGACCAGGCTATATTTCCTCACTGAATGGCAATCACATTTTCATCAGTGAGTTTCTGGCTAAAATTGAATCTCATTGTAATTAATTGGTTTATTTATGTAGTTCCTTGCTGCCAGTGTCTCTAACATGACTGCTGTCATAACCTTTCTTTTTAGTTCACAGCACAGCCATTTGGCTTTATTTTACAAATCAGACATAAGTACACAAACCACACTTCTATCAGTTGTTGGTATTGATTGATCTGTTTGTCTCCCTTGCAGGGCAGTAATTGAGAAGTACTTGGTGGAAAAGTGTCGACTGGTGTTCAGAGCTAAGAGTGAAAGGTATGGCTGGACTAGCAGAGATCTGACACACACACACACAGGTATGGATGGACTAGCAGGGAAGACCTGGCGCTTGACAAACATTTTTGCGCTATTGACATCAATGAATGATTCAAGGGAAAGCCAGAGTTGCACCTGCTTATCTACATTTTGACTCTGTCCCTTACTGAATGAGTCCTTGCTTTGCGATGTAGAAATGAGCACATCCAAGAAGACTCAGTTCATTGTGAAAGTGTCAACACTAATTCAGGAAATTCACGCTTTGACTCAATCTCAGATCATGAATTGTACAGAAGCTTTTCATTTGTCATAGGAGCATCACATCAACTATTCTCTGAAGCAATTTTCTGCTTCTTACTTTACATTTACATCATTTAGCAGCCGCTCTTATCCAGAGCGACTTACAGTTAGTGCATACATTTTTATTTATTTTTTATACTGGCCCCCTGTGGGAATCGAACCCACAACCCTGGCGTTGCAAACGCCATGCTCTAACAACTGAGCTACCTCCCTGCCGGCCATTCCCTCCCCTATCCTAGACGACGCTGGGCCAATTGTGCGCCGCCCCATTGGTCTCCCGGTTGCGGCCGGCTACGACAGAGCCTGGATTCGAACCAGGATCTCTAGTGGCACAGCTAGCACTGCGATGCAGTGCCTTAGACCACTGCGCCACTCGGGAGACTTTCACAGGCTGTGAGGTTAATGCCACACACACAGCATGCGCTCCTTGTTATTCTTTTAGGTCCCCTTATTTAAAGTTTAACCCTGGTCTGAAGTGTAACTTAATATGAAAGTGAAGTAGACTTTAATTCAAGGAATGCGGAAAAGCATAGAGAAGGTATAAGTGATAGCACCGCTGTACATTACTCTCATGCTGCAAAATGGAAACTAATGATGGAAACACTTAAAGATGGACTCCACGTTAGGGGATACGGCAACGCTGTTCGATATCAGATAATTACTGGTTAACAGTTAAGTACCTTACTGTACAAAAATCGCTTTTTAGCGAAAAATAATTTCTCATGCAAGAGTTTTGCTAGGACTGTCTGGGAGTGGTCTGAGTGGGGAGGGGAAAACTGAAAACTGGCTGTTATTGGCAGAGAGGTTTGAACTCGTTGTTATTGGTCTATTAACCAATTTACCGCCTGGTGATGTCACCAGGAAAGCCGAAACTCCCACCCATGCAAACCTGCTGATTAGAAGGTCCTGTTTAGATTGTATTTTCAACAAGCAGCTATTAGGAAATAACACCGATTTTTTTTTATTTGTAACACTTTTACAGTGTTAGTTTCATCAGCTGTTGTACAATATGATACAAAACACAGGACAAATCACACAATCACACCATTTGAATCAATTAGTGACAATGTTTATTACTGATTCATGCACTATATATACACTAATGATTAACAGTCTATGACTGGGGACCTATGTTTTTACTGACCAGGAAATACCCAGAGCCTTACGGTAGTTGTTGCCTATAACTAAGGCCTGGAATTTTTCCTGGTCAGGTCATGCAGTCAGAAAAAACTCCTGGCCCTCTCTACAGTACAGTATAGCCTCTAACATCTGACTTTCAGGAACTACTACATGTTCTAGTACCTGCTGGTGGGGGGCTTCTGACTGAAACACACACAGTATGACCTCTGACCCTTGACCTCCAGGAACTACCACGTGTTCTACTACCTGCTGGTGGGAGCGTCCAAGGAGGAGCAGAGAGAGTTCAGTCTGCTGCAGCCTGAAGACTACACATACCTACAACAGGTACACACACATATGCGCGCGCACACACACACACACACACACACACAATCACACAGCAACACAGGGTAAACACCAGTTCAACTGTATGGAAGTCATTACTTGTATAACTTTTCATACGAAAGCCTGGTCTGGAGCGCTCAACTCTATTGTTGTATTCATTATTAATGTTGTGTCCCAAATGGCACCCTATTCCCTATATAGGGCACAACTTTTGATCAGTGCCCATATGACTCTGGTCAAAAGTAGTGCAAACTATGTAGGGAATTGTGCCATTGGCCCTGATCAAAAGTAGTGCACTATATAGGTAATAGGGTGCCATTGGCCCTGATAAAAAGTAGTGCACTATGTAGGGAATAGGGTGACTTAGTGTCAGAGTTCATCTCTAGTCTAAACTGCCCTATCATGTGGCTCTGACTGTTACATTATGATCTGTTAGTGCACGTCTGTCTGTCATCAGGGTAATACCTGTCTGTATAGAATAACTATCTTCAAAGTAATGACTCGGGACGTCGGTTGTGAGATGAAAGCTTCTTTTTAGTAATAATACTTGTTCATGTTACATTTTACTGCTTTAGATTTTAAAAACAATAAAAGAAAGTTGCTAGCGAAAGCCAGGATAATCACTTGTACATAACTGGCGCGTTCTCGTTTTTCTTACTTCCTGTCGCAAGGCATTCTGGTACTTGCAGTCAATAGCGTAATCCAATACTAACCAATACAACAGAAATATTTACATAGTTCTCTCAACCTCCATCACATGAATTCTAATACAATTAGTCTTACATATGTAAATAACTCAATAGCTCAATGAATTCACTGTAAACATTAGCTCTGTAACCCATTAAAGTTACAACAGTCTGTAAGCCTGTACTCTAGGTCAGCAATACAGATGCTAAAAGCATATTTGTCTTCATATTTTCTCTTTATTTTCTGTCAATTGTCTCTCTATTTTCTCTATTTTTTGTTTTAAGTGGATTGACATTTTAAAAAGTTTGTTTCAATTAGTTATCTCTGTCACTCTGCTCAGGATAACTTTCATTTAGAAGACGCTGAGGATCTCAGACATGAGTTCAAGAGGCTTCATCAGGCCATGGAGATGGTGGGATTCCTGCCCTCCACTAAAAAACAGTACGTATGGATACTTTTAGGGTTAACTCTTCAGGGGAGCGAGACAGAGCGTGTGCAACGAAACGAGAAAGCGTGAAGGAGACAGAGGGAGACTGAGATAATGACAAAATAGAGAGCGCCAGATCTCTATAAACCAGTTTATCTCAGAAACCTTATCCTCTCCTGTTTACGTCCCCTGTACCATTCTCTTGTCATCTCTCATGATCCCTGATGATATCTCTTTCATGAAAAGTTTCTGTCACAGTCAAACCTGATGGAACTAAAACAGTCTGTATTTAACATAACAACTCTCCAAGAATTGCACCTCTCTCCCCCATGGCCACAGCAGGTTAGAGCTTGTCAGTCCTAGCAGGAGAAAAATGCAGGGAACATTTCAGCAGCAGACATCTGATCATGGTCTTAGGGTGTGGCAGGTGGAACAGTAGATCTTTGTTACTCACCTGGTGGCCTACTGGGGTTGTTTCTCTATGTAATTATATGGTAGCTCGTAAATGATCATGTGTGTATATGTGTATTGTGTCCTTGAAATAAGGATGATGCAATAACTCCTACTAGCCAGTGAGAGGCGCTCCTGGTGTGTGAGACTGTTATCCAGGTGTATTGTGCCCTATGTTTTCTTGTGCAGGATATGATCAGTAATAAAGGTGTATTGTATAATAATTGTGCGTGTCTGTGTAGGATATTTTCCATGCTCTCTGCCATCCTGTATCTGGGCAACGTGACGTACACCCAATCAGAAGATGGCCAGGAGCTGGAGGCAGGGCCAGCAGACGTCCTCTCAACCCTGTCTGACCTGCTCAAGGTACAGGTATCAATCTATCACTCAATCAATATCTTTATTATCTCACCTACTCAAGGTAGAGGAATCAATCAATCTTTAGTCTCACCTGCTTAGAGGAACACCTGTACACTGCGTTAACTGACAGTCTGCTCTGTTCTCATAGGTCAAACAGGAGTTGCTGGGGGAGGCTTTGACCAAGAGGAAACAAAAAACAGCCAATGACAAACTAGTTTTACACTACACTCTCAAAGAGGTAGGGGTTCTAACACCAGTTACATTTATTTTCCTTTTTCTATCTCACATGACATGAGAGGGAAAACTCCAGACAGTAGTTATAGCCAGGATCTGGAGATGTTCCTTGTCAGGTCATGTGTGGTCAGAAAAAAATTGGTGCCCTGGTGTTGTGGACTTATATGGCTCTTGTTGGCTTTCAGCCTTTTTTGTGGTGTTTCTTGCTGTTATCTTATAGGCCATAACGTTGTCTTGTCATTGTCCTACCCAGGCTGTGACTACTGTTGTCTTGGTGTTGTCCTACCCAGGCTGTGACCATGGTTGTCTTGTCATTGTCCTACCCAGGCTGTGACCATGGTTGTCTTGTTGTTGTCCTACCCAGGCTGTGACTATGCTCCCTGACCAAGGCCCTTCTCCGCCGATTGCTCCATTTGGCTGAGTGGCCAGCTCTAGGAAGAGTCTTGGTGGTTCCAAACTTCATCCATTTAAGAATGATGGAGGCCACTGTGTTCGTGGGGACCTTCAATGCTGCAGAAATGTTTTGGTACCATTCCCCAGATCTGTACCTCGACACAATCCTGTTTCAGACCTCTACGGACAATTCCTTCGACCTCATGGCATGCACTGTCAACTGTGGGACATTATATAGACAGGTGTGTGCCTTTCCAAATCATGTCCAATTAATTGAATTTACCACAGGTGGACTCCAATGAAGTTGTAGAAACATCTCAAGGATGATCAATGGAAACAGGATGCACCTGAGCTCAATTTCGAGTCTCATAGCAAAGGGTATGAATATTTATGTAAATAAGGTATTTTATTTATTTTTAATACATTTGTAAGAAAAATATATATAAAAACCTGTTTTTCGCTTTGTCATAATTGGATATTGTGTGTAGATTTGTATTTAATCAATTTTAGAATAAGGCTGTAACGTAACAATGTGGAGAAAGTGAATGCACGTACACAAGTTGCTTATCAAGAAGACGTGTTCCTGAGTGGCCTAGTTACAGTTTTGACTTAAATTGGCTTAAATCTATCAACAACTAACTTGACAAATTTAAAAAATCATTTAAAAAAGAATAATGTGCAACTATTGTAAAATCCAGGTGTGCAAAGCTCTTAGACTTACCCAGAAAGACTCTCAGCCGTAATCACTGGCAAAGGTGATTCTAACATGTATTGACTAAGGGGTGTGAATACTTACACTACTGTTCAAAAGTTTTAGAACACCTACTCATTCAAGGGTTTTTCTTAATTTTTACTATTTTCTACATTGTAGAATAATAGTGATTCTTCAAATAGCCACCCTTTGCCTTCATGACAGCTTTGCACCCTCTTGGCATTCTCTCAACTAGTGTCACCTGGAATGCTTATCCAACAGTCTTGAAGGAGTTCCCACATATGCTGAGCACTTGTTTGCTGCTTTTCCTTCACTCTGTGGTCCGACTCATCCCAAACCATCTCAATTTGGTTGAGGTTGGGGGAGGCCAAGTCATCTGTGGAGGCCAGGTCATCTGATGCAGCACTCCATCACTCTCCTTCTTGGTAAAATAGCCCTTACACAGCCTGGAGGTGTGTTGGGTCATTGTCTTGTTGAAAAACAAATGATAGTCCCACTAAGCCCAAACCAGATGGGATGGCGATTCGCTGCAGAATGCTGTGGTAGCCATGCTGGTTAAGTGTGCCTTGAATCAATAAATCACAGACGGTGTCACCAGCAAAGCACCCCCACACCATAACACCACCTCCTCCATGCTTTATGGTGGGAAATACACATGCAGAGATCATCCGTTCACCCACACCGCGTCTCACAAAGACCAAATGACAAATTTCCATCGGTCTAATGTCCATTGCTCGTGTTTCTTGGCCCAAGCAAGTCTCTTCTTCTTATTGGTGTCCTTTAGTAGTCGTTTCTTTGCAGCAATTCAACCACAAAGGCCTGATTTCACACAGTCCCCTCTGAACAGTTGATGTTGAGATGTGTCTGTTACTTGAACTCTGTGAAGCATTTATTTGGGTTGCAATTTCTGAGGCTGGGAACTTTAATGAACTTATCCTATGTAGCAAGTTAACATGAGAGGTAACTCTGGGTCTTCCATTGGTCTTTTACCAAATAGGGCTATCTTCTGTAAACCCCCTCTACCTTGTCACAACACAACTGATTGTCATCAAGTCAAAGGATGGCTACTTTGAATAATCTCAAATATAAAATATATATTGATTTGTTTACCACTTTTTTGGTTACTACATGATTCCTTATGTGTTATTTCATAGTTTTGATCTCTTCACTATTATTCTTGTCATGAGCCTCTCACTCCACCGGGTTACCACCTTTATTTTCTTCCACTCTGCTCACCACTCTCTCTACTCAGCCTAACTAGCTCCACCTGTCCCTGCTCTGCTCTGCTCTAATTACTCTGCCAGCTGCGCTGCATTACCCACTACCTCTCCCAGTATTTAAAGCCCTGTCTTTCAGCTCTCCTGTGTCAGATCGTCTGCAAAGCTCACACCCGGAACCTGTTTGCTCGCGCTTCTGGCTCACCCTGGTTTTGTGACCCCGGACCTGCCTGATTTTTGGATACTCTTCTGCCCCAGGAGATCCAGACCTGCTTTCTGCCATAACGACTCCTGACTACTCTTCATTCCCGGTAACTCTGACCAGCCTTCTGCCTTGCTACTACGTATTCTGGATTTCCCTTGAACTGTACTGCTGCCTTGTTTCATTCCGCCCTGTTGTGTCTGTGTCTCCCCCCCCCAGGACTTCTGGACCACCCACCACCGGCTTCATAGGACGCATCGCTGCCACTGGGGGGGGCACAGACCCAGCACATTGGACGGGATCCCTGTTACCCCTGGAGCCTTCATTCACTCCCTACTTCCCTTTTCCCTTAAGTTTTAATAAACTTTCTGGTGTGACGCAATTGTGGTCCTCTGGTCGTCTGTCTGAACCGTGACAGTACGATCTGACCATTATGGACTCAGCGCACACTTCCCCCGACATGGAAACCGACGAGCATGAGCAGCAGTTCCAGCAGCAGCAACAACAACTCGCCATGATCATTCAACTCCTCACCAACCTTACCCCAGCCAGTCTGCCCACCAGCCCTGCCTCCGAGTTACCTGCCCCGGTCATTGCAGCCGCTGCTCCGGAACCCAAGATCGGAAACCCCGAGCGGTTCAACGGCGATTCAACCCAGGTCCGGCCATTCCTGACTAGCTGCCGACTTCAGTTCTCCTTGCAGCCAAGGACCTTCGCCACGGAGGGGGCTAAAGTTGGGTATGCCATCACTCACCTGACGGGCCGAGCTCGACTCTGGGGAACAGCAGAGTTCGAACGTCAAACCCCCGCATGTGCAATCTTCGACCTGTTTGCTGAGGAGATGCTGAAGGTGTTTGACCTGGATTCACCAACCGCAGAGGCGTCTCGTGAACTGTTCAGTATTCGACAAGGCAGACGTACAGTCGCAGACCATTCCATCGACTTCCGAACCCTGGCTAGACGAAGTTCTTGGAACACACCATCGTTGGTGGACGCGTTCTTCCATAGTTTGGCTGACTATATCAAGGACGAGTTGGTCTCCCATGAACTGCCTTCCACTCTTGATGAAGCCATCGCACTGACTGTCAGGATCGACAGAAGGATACAGACCCGTCGTCGTGAGAGGGGGCGCCAAGGTCCACCTACTACCGGCATTCGGAGAGATCCGACTGGGCTCCTGTCATCTACTGCCACTCACCCAGGTCAGCTTGATCAGTCTGAGCCTATGGAGATTGGGCGAGCCTCTCTCACTCCTGCAGAGCGCCAGCGCCGCTTCACCTCAAACCTCTGCCTCTATTGTGGAGGTGATGGACATCGTGTGGTAACCTGCCCTTTAAAGGGCCGAAGCTCACCGGGCATAGGGGGAGTCCGGTTGAGTTCAATGACCATCCAGTCCTCCGACCGCAAACCCCTGCTGCAAGTTCACCTCCGCCTCTCTGATTCAACTCACACCCTGGCTGCTCTGGTGGATTCTGGCGCCGAAGCCAACATAATGGACATCAAGCTGGCACGCCAACTGGGACTGGAGAACCTCCGTTTGACACCTCCTATTCCTGCCCGGGCACTGGACGGACACTTACTCGGATCGGTCACTCATGTCACGGCCCCGGTCTCGATGGGTCTGTCCGGAAACCATCAAGAAACTATCCAGTTTCACCTGCTCCCCTCTCCAGGCCAACCCCTCATCCTGGGTTACCCATGGCTCCGCCGGCACAACCCTCAGCTCGACTGGGTGACCGGGGTGATCAGGGAGTGGGGAGAGGACTGCCACCGAACCTGCCTGCTTGCTGCCGCACTACCCCCTCGGCCAGTACCTACTAACTCCGCTCCTGACCTCTCCAATGTCCCAGAATGCTACCATGGTCTCAGAGAAGTGTTTAACAAAGCTAGAGCCACATCTCTGCCCCCTCACCGACCGTACGACTGTGCCATCGACCTCCTCCCTGGAACAGCCCCTCCAAAGGGCCGTCTTTATTCGTTGTCTGCTCCTGAAAGAAAGTCCATGGAGGACTACATCAATGGCTCCCTGTCCGCAGGATTAATCCGTTCATCTTCATCTCCTGCTGGTGCTGGCTTCTTCTTTGTGGGGAAGAAGGACGGATCTCTTCGCCCCTGCATCGACTACAGGGGACTCAACGACATCACAGTGAAAAACCGTTACCCTCTGCCTCTGCTCACCTCTGCTTTTGAGTTGCTCCAGGGAGCCACTGTTTTTACCAAGTTGGATCTCAGAAACGCTTACCACCTAGTGCGGATCCGGGAGGGAGATGAATGGAAAACCGCATTCAATACACCAACAGGCCACTACGAGTATCTGGTTATGCCTTTTGGCCTCACCAATGCTCCTGCTGTGTTCCAGGCTCTAGTGAATGATGTACTGCGGGACATGTTAAACAAGTTTGTCTTCGTTTACCTGGATGACATCTTAATCTACTCCAGAAACCTGTCTGAACACACCCGCCATGTCCAGCAAGTCCTTCATCGTCTTCTGGAGAATTCCCTCTACGCCAAGGCAGAGAAATGTGAGTTTCACGTCAAGACAGTGGCCTTCCTGGGGTACATAGTGGCAGAGGGAAGTATCCAAATGGATCCTGCCAAAGTATCAGCAGTCACTTCATGGCCAGTTCCGGAGAACAGAAAGAAGCTGCAACAGTTTCTGGGGTTTGCTAACTTCTATAGAAAGTTTATCCGGAACTACAGTACCGTTGCTGCCCCTCTCACTGCTCTTACCAGCACCAAGCAACCCTTCACCTGGACCCCAGCAGCCGACAAAGCCTTCAGTACCCTCAAGGTGAGGTTCACCTCCGCTCCCATCCTCCAGATGCCTGATGTGGACCGGCAATTCATTGTGGAGGTGGACGCCTCGGATGTGGGAGTTGGTGCTGTGATTTCTCAGTGGGCTGCGGAGGATAGGAAGCTCCATCCCTGTGCCTTTTTCTCACGTCGGTTGTCCCCCTCTGAGTGCAATTACGACATAGGGAACCGTGAGCTGCTGGCTGTGAAGCTTGCCTTGGAGGAGTGGCGTCACTGGCTGGAGGGGTCCACCATTCCATTTCTCGTTTGGACCGATCATAAGAACTTGGAGTACATCCGCACGGCCAAACGGTTGAACTCCAGGCAGTCCCGCTGGGCCCTGTTCTTCACCAGGTTTAATTTCACTCTGTCATACCGGCCTGGATCACGCAACACCAAGCCAGACGCCCTCTCCCGTCAATTCCAGAAGGATGACACCCCCTCCAAGGACCCTGTGTCGATTCTGCCAAGTCCCTGCATCGTAGCAGCTCTGACCTGGGCTGTTGAGGAACAGGTGCTGGAAGCTCTCCGTAACCAGCCAGGTCCCAGCACTTGCCCAGCTGACCGCCTTTTTGTCCCCGAAAACCTGAGGTCCCAGGTCGTTCAGTGGGGACATGACTCCCGCCTAGCTTGTCACCCTGGCTCCACCCGCACTTACAACCTGCTCGCCCAGAGGTTCTGGTGGCCCTCTCTGAGAAAGGATGTACGGGAATTCGTCCAAGCCTGCCCCATCTGCAACCAACACAAGTCGTCCTGCCAGCCCCCAGCCGGATTGCTGCAGCCCCTGCCTGTGCCCAGACGTCCCTGGTCTCACATCGCCCTTGACTTTGTCACGGGGCTGCCCCCTTCAAGTGGCATGACCGTCATTCTCACCATAGTTGACCGTTTCAGCAAGATGGCACACTTCATTCCCCTCCCCAAGCTCCCAACCGCCAAGGAGACCGCCCAGGTGGTCCTGGAACACGTCTTCCGGATCCACGGACTGCCAAAGGATGTAGTTTCTGACCGTGGTCCACAATTCTCCTCCGCTTTTTGGAAGGAGTTCTGTCACCTGCTGGGAGCCACAGTCAGTCTGACTTCCGGATTCCATCCCCAATCCAATGGGCAGTCAGAGCGGGCAAATCAGGAGCTCGAGAAGGCACTGCGATGCATGACTTCACGCAACCCCCACTCCTGGTCGCAGCAATTGACATGGGTGGAGTACGCACACAATTCTCTGACCTGCTCTGCCATCGGTATGTCCCCTTTCCAATGCGTTTATGGATACCAGCCTCCTCTATTTGCCAGCCAGGAAGAGGAGGTTACTTGCCCATCTGCACTTGCTTTTGCCCGTCGATGTCGCCGCACCTGGTCACAAGCCCGAGCCACACTCCTCAGATCCGTTGCCAGCTACACTACCGGGGCCAACCGTCGGAGAATTCCTGCTCCCACCTACCATGTTGGTCAAAGGGTGTGGTTGTCATCGAAGAACCTGCCACTCAGGGTGGAGTCGCAGAAGCTGGCACCTCGGTTCATTGGCCCATTCCCTATCATAAGAGTGATTAGCCCAACTGCTGTCCGGCTCCAACTGCCTAATTCCCTGAGGGTGCACCCCACTTTCCATGTGTCTAAGATTAAGCCCATCCATGAGAGTCCGCTGGTCCCTGCTGCGCCTTGTCCTCCTCCTCCACGGCTCGTCGATGGTGGTCTGGTTTACACCGTCCGCCGCCTGCTTCGGTCCAGACGGAGGGGTAGGGGTCTCCAGTACCTCATTGACTGGGAGGGCTATGGACCTGAGGAAAGGACCTGGGTGCCAGCTAGTCGGATTGTGGATAGGACTCTCATCACCGCCTTCCACCAACGGCATCCTGATCAACCTGCAATCCGTAGGGGCCGCCCCAGAGGGGTCCCTAACCGTCCTGCCCGCTCGGCTTCCTGTCCTGTGCCTGATCCTGTCTCGGGACCTGTCCCATCTCCCGACCACGGCCCTCCGGCTTCCTCCGAGGATGAGGACGTTCACTCGGACCGTTCGGAGGAGTTCTAGCCCTCCTCCGGCTCCCCTCCTCCCGCCCGGCGTGGTGTTGCTCTTGGGACTTCTGGGGCCGTCCCTTGGGGGGGGGGTTCTGTCATGAGCCTCTCACTCCACCGGGTTACCACCTTTATTTTCTTCCACTCTGCTCACCACTCTCTCTACTCAGCCTAACTAGCTCCACCTGTCCCTGCTCTGCTCTGCTCTAATTACTCTGCCAGCTGCGCTGCATTACCCACTACCTCTCCCAGTATTTAAAGCCCTGTCTTTCAGCTCTCCTGTGTCAGATCGTCTGCAAAGCTCACACCCGGAACCTGTTTGCTCGCGCTTCTGGCTCACCCTGGTTTTGTGACCCCGGACCTGCCTGATTTTTGGATACTCTTCTGCCCCAGGAGATCCAGACCTGCTTTCTGCCATAACGACTCCTGACTACTCTTCATTCCCGGTAACTCTGACCAGCCTTCTGCCTTGCTACTACGTATTCTGGATTTCCCTTGAACTGTACTGCTGCCTTGTTTCATTCCGCCCTGTTGTGTCTGTGTCTCCCCCCCCCAGGACTTCTGGACCACCCACCACCGGCTTCATAGGACGCATCGCTGCCACTGGGGGGGGCACAGACCCAGCACATTGGACGGGATCCCTGTTACCCCTGGAGCCTTCATTCACTCCCTACTTCCCTTTTCCCTTAAGTTTTAATAAACTTTCTGGTGTGACGCAATTGTGGTCCTCTGGTCGTCTGTCTGAACCGTGACAATTCTACAATGTAGAAAATAGTAAAAATAAAGAAAGACCCTTGAATGAGTAGGTGTTCTAAAACTTTTAACCTGTAGTGTATGTAATTTAGATATTTCTGTATTTCATTTTCAATAAATTTGCCAACATTTCTAAACAGGTTTTCACTTTGTCGTTATGGGGTATTGTGTGTAGATGGGTGAGAAAAATATATTTAATCCATTTTGAATTCAGGCTGTAACACAACAAAATGTGGAATAAGTCGAGGGGTATGAATACTTTCTGAAGGCACTGTCTTTGCTTAGACCACTGTTGTTCTGTTATTACGGTTTAAGTGCAGTACTGTCATTAGTAACGACTTACATAAGGCACAAAGTAGGGCTGTGTCCCACCCTATCCCACCTCTTCCCAAGATGCAGTCTCAACCCTTTACAGTACAGTTTTTGTAACTGTAAATAATATCTCCTCTCGCTCTGTTTCTAAACAGGCGTTTGGCAATGCAAAGACTGCACAGAACAACAACTCCAGCCGCTTTGGGAAGTTCATCCGGGTCAACTATCTGGAGAGTGGGTCGGTGAGAGGGTAAGGCAGTGTGTTTGTGTTATCATGTATTCCATGACATATTTCATACCATAGCAACAACTGTCGCTGCATGATAGCAGCATCACAGAAACAAAATACCATTCACTTTTAAATCAGTGAATTGGTTTATTTTGGTTTGCCTGGGTGCCTGTATGTTTCTGCTCTCTTGCCAACTTCTTATGGCAAGAGCACAAAGATCTGGGACCAGGCTATATTTCCTCACTGAATGGCAATCACATTTTCATCAGTGAGTTTCTGGCTAAAATTGAATCTCATTGTAATTAATTGGTTTATTTATGTAGTTCCTTGCTGCCAGTGTCTCTAACATGACTGCTGTCATAACCTTTCTTTTTAGTTCACAGCACAGCCATTTGGCTTTATTTTACAAATCAGACATAAGTACACAAACCACACTTCTATCAGTTGTTGGTATTGATTGATCTGTTTGTCTCCCTTGCAGGGCAGTAATTGAGAAGTACTTGCTGGAAAAGTGTCGACTGGTGTTCAGAGCTAAGAGTGAAAGGTATGGCTGGACTAGCAGAGATCTGACACACACACACACAGGTATGGATGGACTAGCAGGGAAGACCTGGCGCTTGACAAACATTTTTGCGCTATTGACATCAATGAATGATTCAAGGGAAAGCCAGAGTTGCACCTGCTTATCTACATTTTGACTCTGTCCCTTACTGAATGAGTCCTTGCTTTGCGATGTAGAAATGAGCACATCCAAGAAGACTCAGTTCATTGTGAAAGTGTCAACACTAATTCAGGAAATTCACGCTTTGACTCAATCTCAGATCATGAATTGTACAGAAGCTTTTCATTTGTCATAGGAGCATCACATCAACTATTCTCTGAAGCAATTTTCTGCTTCTTACTTTACATTTACATCATTTAGCAGCCGCTCTTATCCAGAGCGACTTACAGTTAGTGCATACATTTTATTTATTTTTTTATACTGGCCCCCTGTGGGAATCGAACCCACAACCCTGGCGTTGCAAACGCCATGCTCTAACAACTGAGCTACCTCCCTGCCGGCCATTCCCTCCCCTATCCTAGACGACGCTGGGCCAATTGTGCGCCGCCCCATTGGTCTCCCGGTTGCGGCCGGCTACGACAGAGCCTGGATTCGAACCAGGATCTCTAGTGGCACAGCTAGCACTGCGATGCAGTGCCTTAGACCACTGCGCCACTCGGGAGACTTTCACAGGCTGTGAGGTTAATGCCACACACACAGCATGCGCTCCTTGTTATTCTTTTAGGTCCCCTTATTTAAAGTTTAACCCTGGTCTGAAGTGTAACTTAATATGAAAGTGAAGTAGACTTTAATTCAAGGAATGCGGAAAAGCATAGAGAAGGTATAAGTGATAGCACCGCTGTACATTACTCTCATGCTGCAAAATGGAAACTAATGATGGAAACACTTAAAGATGGACTCCACGTTAGGGGATACGGCAACGCTGTTCGATATCAGATAATTACTGGTTAACAGTTAAGTACCTTACTGTACAAAAATCGCTTTTTAGCGAAAAATAATTTCTCATGCAAGAGTTTTGCTAGGACTGTCTGGGAGTGGTCTGAGTGGGGAGGGGAAAACTGAAAACTGGCTGTTATTGGCAGAGAGGTTTGAACTCGTTGTTATTGGTCTATTAACCAATTTACCGCCTGGTGATGTCACCAGGAAAGCCGAAACTCCCACCCATGCAAACCTGCTGATTAGAAGGTCCTGTTTAGATTGTATTTTCAACAAGCAGCTATTAGGAAATAACACCGATTTTTTTTTATTTGTAACACTTTTACAGTGTTAGTTTCATCAGCTGTTGTACAATATGATACAAAACACAGGACAAATCACACAATCACACCATTTGAATCAATTAGTGACAATGTTTATTACTGATTCATGCACTATATATACACTAATGATTAACAGTCTATGACTGGGGACCTATATTTTTACTGACCAGGAAATACCCAGAGCCTTACGGTAGTTGTTGCCTATAACTAAGGCCTGGAATTTTTCCTGGTCAGGTCATGCAGTCAGAAAAAACTCCTGGCCCTCTCTACAGTACAGTATAGCCTCTAACATCTGACTTTCAGGAACTACTACATGTTCTAGTACCTGCTGGTGGGGGGCTTCTGACTGAAACACACACAGTATGACCTCTGACCCTTGACCTCCAGGAACTACCACGTGTTCTACTACCTGCTGGTGGGAGCGTCCAAGGAGGAGCAGAGAGAGTTCAGTCTGCTGCAGCCTGAAGACTACACATACCTACAACAGGTACACACACATATGCGTGCGCACACACACACACACACACACACACAATCACACAGCAACACAGGGTAAACACCAGTTCAACTGTATGGAAGTCATTACTTGTATAACTTTTCATACGAAAGCCTGGTCTGGAGCGCTCAACTCTATTGTTGTATTCATTATTAATGTTGTGTCCCAAATGGCACCCTATTCCCTATATAGGGCACAACTTTTGATCAGTACCCATATGACTCTGGTCAAAAGTAGTGCAAACTATGTAGGGAATTGTGCCATTGGCCCTGATCAAAAGTAGTGCACTATATAGGTAATAGGGTGCCATTGGCCCTGATAAAAAGTAGTGCACTATGTAGGGAATAGGGTGACTTAGTGTCAGAGTTCATCTCTAGTCTAAACTGCCCTATCATGTGGCTCTGACTGTTACATTATGATCTGTTAGTGCACGTCTGTCTGTCATCAGGGTAATACCTGTCTGTATAGAATAACTATCTTCAAAGTAATGACTCGGGACGTCGGTTGTGAGATGAAAGCTTCTTTTTAGTAATAATACTTGTTCATGTTACATTTTACTGCTTTAGATTTTAAAAACAATAAAAGAAAGTTGCTAGCGAAAGCCAGGATAATCACTTGTACATAACTGGCGCGTTCTCGTTTTTCTTACTTCCTGTCGCAAGGCATTCTGGTACTTGCAGTCAATAGCGTAATCCAATACTAACCAATACAACAGAAATATTTACATAGTTCTCTCAACCTCCATCACATGAATTCTAATACAATTAGTCTTACATATGTAAATAACTCAATAGCTCAATGAATTCACTGTAAACATTAGCTCTGTAACCCATTAAAGTTACAACAGTCTGTAAGCCTGTACTCTAGGTCAGCAATACAGATGCTAAAAGCATATTTGTCTTCATATTTTCTCTTTATTTTCTGTCAATTGTCTCTCTATTTTCTCTATTTTTTGTTTTAAGTGGATTGACATTTTAAAAAGTTTGTTTCAATTAGTTATCTCTGTCACTCTGCTCAGGATAACTTTCATTTAGAAGACGCTGAGGATCTCAGACATGAGTTCAAGAGGCTTCATCAGGCCATGGAGATGGTGGGATTCCTGCCCTCCACTAAAAAACAGTACGTATGGATACTTTTAGGGTTAACTCTTCAGGGGAGCGAGACAGAGCGTGTGCAACGAAACGAGAAAGCGTGAAGGAGACAGAGGGAGACTGAGATAATGACAAAATAGAGAGCGCCAGATCTCTATAAACCAGTTTATCTCAGAAACCTTATCCTCTCCTGTTTACGTCCCCTGTACCATTCTCTTGTCATCTCTCATGATCCCTGATGATATCTCTTTCATGAAAAGTTTCTGTCACAGTCAAACCTGATGGAACTAAAACAGTCTGTATTTAACATAACAACTCTCCAAGAATTGCACCTCTCTCCCCCATGGCCACAGCAGGTTAGAGCTTGTCAGTCCTAGCAGGAGAAAAATGCAGGGAACATTTCAGCAGCAGACATCTGATCATGGTCTTAGGGTGTGGCAGGTGGAACAGTAGATCTTTGTTACTCACCTGGTGGCCTACTGGGGTTGTTTCTCTATGTAATTATATGGTAGCTCGTAAATGATCATGTGTGTATATGTGTATTGTGTCCTTGAAATAAGGATGATGCAATAACTCCTACTAGCCAGTGAGAGGCGCTCCTGGTGTGTGAGACTGTTATCCAGGTGTATTGTGCCCTATGTTTTCTTGTGCAGGATATGATCAGTAATAAAGGTGTATTGTATAATAATTGTGCGTGTCTGTGTAGGATATTTTCCATGCTCTCTGCCATCCTGTATCTGGGCAACGTGACGTACACCCAATCAGAAGATGGCCAGGAGCTGGAGGCAGGGCCAGCAGACGTCCTCTCAACCCTGTCTGACCTGCTCAAGGTACAGGTATCAATCTATCACTCAATCAATATCTTTATTATCTCACCTACTCAAGGTAGAGGAATCAATCAATCTTTAGTCTCACCTGCTTAGAGGAACACCTGTACACTGCGTTAACTGACAGTCTGCTCTGTTCTCATAGGTCAAACAGGAGTTGCTGGGGGAGGCTTTGACCAAGAGGAAACAAAAAACAGCCAATGACAAACTAGTTTTACACTACACTCTCAAAGAGGTAGGGGTTCTAACACCAGTTACATTTATTTTCCTTTTTCTATCTCACATGACATGAGAGGGAAAACTCCAGACAGTAGTTATAGCCAGGATCTGGAGATGTTCCTTGTCAGGTAATGTGTGGTCAGAAAAAAATTGGTGCCCTGGTGTTGTGGACTTATATGGCTCTTGTTGGCTTTCAGCCTTTTTTGTGGTGTTTCTTGCTGTTATCTTATAGGCCATAACGTTGTCTTGTCATTGTCCTACCCAGGCTGTGACTACTGTTGTCTTGGTGTTGTCCTACCCAGGCTGTGACCATGGTTGTCTTGTCATTGTCCTACCCAGGCTGTGACCATGGTTGTCTTGTTGTTGTCCTACCCAGGCTGTGACTATGCTCCCTGACCAAGGCCCTTCTCCGCCGATTGCTCCATTTGGCTGAGTGGCCAGCTCTAGGAAGAGTCTTGGTGGTTCCAAACTTCATCCATTTAAGAATGATGGAGGCCACTGTGTTCGTGGGGACCTTCAATGCTGCAGAAATGTTTTGGTACCATTCCCCAGATCTGTACCTCGACACAATCCTGTTTCAGACCTCTACGGACAATTCCTTCGACCTCATGGCATGCACGGTCAACTGTGGGACATTATATAGACAGGTGTGTGCCTTTCCAAATCATGTCCAATTAATTGAATTTACCACAGGTGGACTCCAATGAAGTTGTAGAAACATCTCAAGGATGATCAATGGAAACAGGATGCACCTGAGCTCAATTTCGAGTCTCATAGCAAAGGGTATGAATATTTATGTAAATAAGGTATTTTATTTATTTTTAATACATTTGTAAGAAAAATATATATAAAAACCTGTTTTTCGCTTTGTCATAATTGGATATTGTGTGTAGATTTGTATTTAATCAATTTTAGAATAAGGCTGTAACGTAACAATGAGGAGAAAGTGAATGCACGTACACAAGTTGCTTATCAAGAAGATGTGTTCCTGAGTGGCCTAGTTACAGTTTTGACTTAAATTGGCTTAAATCTATCAACAACTAACTTGACAAATTTAAAAAATCATTTAAAAAAGAATAATGTGCAACTATTGTAAAATCCAGGTGTGCAAAGCTCTTAGACTTACCCAGAAAGACTCTCAGCCGTAATCACTGGCAAAGGTGATTCTAACATGTATTGACTAAGGGGTGTGAATACTTACACTACTGTTCAAAAGTTTTAGAACACCTACTCATTCAAGGGTTTTTCTTAATTTTTACTATTTTCTACATTGTAGAATAATAGTGATTCTTCAAATAGCCACCCTTTGCCTTCATGACAGCTTTGCACCCTCTTGGCATTCTCTCAACTAGTGTCACCTGGAATGCTTATCCAACAGTCTTGAAGGAGTTCCCACATATGCTGAGCACTTGTTTGCTGCTTTTCCTTCACTCTGTGGTCCGACTCATCCCAAACCATCTCAATTTGGTTGAGGTTGGGGGAGGCCAAGTCATCTGTGGAGGCCAGGTCATCTGATGCAGCACTCCATCACTCTCCTTCTTGGTAAAATAGCCCTTACACAGCCTGGAGGTGTGTTGGGTCATTGTCTTGTTGAAAAACAAATGATAGTCCCACTAAGCCCAAACCAGATGGGATGGCGATTCGCTGCAGAATGCTGTGGTAGCCATGCTGGTTAAGTGTGCCTTGAATCAATAAATCACAGACGGTGTCACCAGCAAAGCACCCCCACACCATAACACCACCTCCTCCATGCTTTATGGTGGGAAATACACATGCAGAGATCATCCGTTCACCCACACCGCGTCTCACAAAGACCAAATGACAAATTTCCATCGGTCTAATGTCCATTGCTCGTGTTTCTTGGCCCAAGCAAGTCTCTTCTTCTTATTGGTGTCCTTTAGTAGTCGTTTCTTTGCAGCAATTCAACCACAAAGGCCTGATTTCACACAGTCCCCTCTGAACAGTTGATGTTGAGATGTGTCTGTTACTTGAACTCTGTGAAGCATTTATTTGGGTTGCAATTTCTGAGGCTGGGAACTTTAATGAACTTATCCTATGCAGCAAGTTAACATGAGAGGTAACTCTGGGTCTTCCATTGGTCTTTTACCAAATAGGGCTATCTTCTGTAAACCCCCTCTACCTTGTCACAACACAACTGATTGTACACACATTTGTTTACATCCCTGTAAGCAAGCATTTCTCCTTTGCCAAGATAATCCATCCACCTGACAAATATGGCATATCAAGAAGCTGATTAAACAGCATGATAATTACACAGGTGCACCTTGTGCTGAGGACAATAAAATGCCACTCTAAAATGTGCAGTTTTGTCACACAACACAATGCACAGATGTTTCAAGTTTTGAGGCAGCGTGCAATTGGCTTACAGACTGCAGGAATGTCCACCAGAGCTGTTGCCAGATACGTTTATGTTAATTTCTCAACCATAAGCCAAGGCGGCTGTAGAGAATTTGGCAGTACTTCTAACTGGCCTCACGACTTCAGACCACTTGTAAAGCAGCGTATGGGCGAGCTGTTGGCTGATGTCAACGTTGTGAATGCTCCATGGTGGCAGTGGGGTTATGGTATGGGCAGGCATAAGCTACGGACAATGAACACAATTGCATTTTATCGATGACAATTTGAATGCACAGAGATACCGTGGGATAGTGTACGTGCACAAAGTGAGTTTGTAACATGTATATCATTCTTGCTTGTTGTTCTTTATAGTTACTACCATTGCCTATTGTAAGTTGCCTCTCTGTGTTTTACTGTGTTGTGTAATACTCCGCAGGTAGCATTATGCCATTAATACAGCCCTTCCTTTGTTAATAGCGTTGTTGCTCTACTTGTGCTATCAGTTATTGTGCATATTCATTACCCCTGTTATCTGTCCATTACAGGACCACTATCATTCCACTACCTTTCCATGTCCATTTCATCCGTGTGTGTCAATAAAGTATCCTTGGATGTAACTCTGAGGTTGCCTTATTCCCCTCTTACCGAGGGAGGTGAAAGCGCAACCTGGTCTCAGAACATTTCAAGGCAAAGGGTGGCTACTTTGAAGAATCTCAAATCTGAAATATATTTTGATATGTGTAACACGTTTTTGGTTACTACATGATGCCATATGTGTTATTTAATAGTTTTGAAGACTTCACTATTATTCTACAATGTAGAAAATACACAAGACACAGAGGAGGAGAAACTATCCAACACCCTGGGAGAGAGAACGAGTGACCTCAGTCGAACTCATAGCCAGAAAGATGGGTTAGATACAGGAGAGGAGGAGGTTACCCCGAATGCCATCACCCCTGCTCCTGTGATCAGGCCAACGGGCAGGCGGAGCGAGAGGTCATAGTGATAGTGATTCACACCCAGAGAGAGACAGATAACCCATACAACCTCTTGGCTGAGATTAACCACACAGAGGTAGAGGTAGAGGGCCTTCAGGGCAAGCCAGTCAGTCTGCCTGCTCTGATCCTCAAGTCAATTGTATTTAAATTCATATTCATTAAAGATTTTTAGTCAAGACTTGAAAAGTGCCATTTATTTCAAATGATAATTATTCAGTGTCTGCAACCCTCAAGAACCAGGGTGAGTCTGGGTCCCCCTTTAACTGGGCAAACACAACTTGCATATCGTCATAGACTAGGCGGAAACGTTCATCTTTTAACTTTGCTTAAATAAAACAATGCATTTTTCATAGTGAGCAAGAGTTTTCTATGATGATTAAAGTTTTTTGGTCGCGCCCTCCACTTTTTTGTCAAATAATACATCTAAAAAAAATGTAATAAGTTAATTATTAAAAGCATTAAAATTGGGATTGGGATGTTTCCCACTTATTTATACAACCTACTCCACAAAGTTTAGAGAAATGTTCTGAAATTAATTAAGAATTAAACAGAAGAAAATCAGAATTGAAGGCAACTATAATGCAAAGAATTTAATGGTCTATGGTTCAATCCTGTTTCTGGTCTAATGAATAATTAATATTGTTCCTCCTCTTCCTTGTGGCAAGCGCAGCAGCACACTGCCCTCCAAAGCCTGCAAAAAAAACGCCGGACTGCCCCTTTCCTCGCCCTGCATGGAACATCCAGGGTCACCTCCTTGGTGACGTGTGGGGTGACGTCCAGGGTGACCACAGCAACATCCTCTGGAAAGGGACAAAAGTGGGGCAGAATGTAAATAAATGCAAACCGTAGGTTCTAAACACTGGCCAGTTGAATGGGATCTTTTATTTCAGCTCATGAAACATGGGACCAACACTTTACATGTTATCATGATGAACGGCACCTGTCAGAGTGCTTTCTATAAGTCTTACTCACCTGCTTGGATGTCAGATGGCAGAGTGGCGTAGACGGCCACCATGAGAGGCTTTTCTTCAGGTGTGACGTCCGCAACTTCCAAGAGTGAAGAAGCAGGGTATTTATCTGTGTTAGGGGTGAGGTCCAAAACCTCCAGCTGAGAACAAGCCGGATCTGCCTCTGTGTTAGGGGTGATGTCCACAACCTTCAGGTGGGTAGAAGCCGGGTCTGCCTCTGTGTAAGGGGTGATGTCCACAACTTCCAAGTGGGACGAGACGGGTTCTGCCTCTGTGTTAGGTGTGACGAACACAATCTCCAAGTGGGAAGAGACGGGTTCTGCCTCTTTGTTAGGGGTGATTTCCACAACCTCCAGGTGAGAAGTAGCCGGGTCTACCTCTGTATTAGGGGTGATGTCCACAACCTTACGGTGGGAAGAAGCCGGGTCTGCCTCTATGTTAGGGGTGATGTCCACAAACTCCAGGTGGGAAGAAGCAGGATCTGCCTCTTTGTTTGGGGTGATGTCCACAACCTCCAGGTGGGAAGATGCCGGGTCTGCCTCTGTGTTAGGGGTGGTTTCCACAACCTCCTGATAGGAAGAAGCCGGGTCTGCCTCTGTGTTAGGGGTGATGTCCACAACCTTACGGTGGGAATAAGCCGGGTCTGCCTCTGTGTTTGGGGTGGTTTCCACAACCTCCTGATAGGAAGAAGCCGGGTCTAACTCTGTGTTAGGGGTGAGGACCACAAACTTCAGGTGGGTAGAAGCCTTCTTAGCCTCTGTGTTAGGGGTGATGTCCACAAGCTCCAAGTGGAAAGCAGCCAGGTCTGCCTCTGTGTTAGGGATGATTTCCATAACCTCCTGGTGGGAAGAAGATGGGTCTGCCTCTGTGTTAGGGGTGATGTCCACAAGCTCCTGGTGGGAAGAAGCCAGGTGTGCCTCTTTGTTAGGAGTGATGTCCACAACCTCCAGTTGGGAAGAAGCAAGGTGTGCCTCTTTGTTAGGGGTGATGTCCACAACCTCCAGGTGAGAAGAAGCCGGGTCTGCCTCTGTGTTTGAGGTGATGTCCACAACCTCCAGGTGGGAAGATGCTGGGTCTGCCTCTGAGTTATGGGAGATGTCAACAACCATACGGTGGGAAGAAGCCGGGTCTACCTCTGTATTAGGGGTGATGTCCACAACCTTACGGTGGGAAGAAGCCGGGTCTGCCTCTATGTTAGGGGTGATTTCCACAACTTCCAGCTGGGAATAAGCCGGGTCTGCCTCTGTGTTAAAGGTTATGTCCACAACAACTAGGTGGAAAGAAGCCGGGTCTGCCTCTGTGTTAGGGGTGATGTCCACAAGCTCCAGGTGGGAAGAAGCAGGATCTGCCTCTGTGTTTGGGGTGATGTCCACAACCTCTAGGTGGGAAGAAGCCAGGTCTGCATCTGTGTTAGGGGTGATGTCCACAAACTCCAGGTGGGAAGAAGCAGGATCTGCCTCTTTGTTTGGGGTGATGTCCACAAGCTCCAGGTGGGAAGATGCCGGGTCT
Organism: Coregonus lavaretus; assembly: GCF_964263955.1. Taxonomy (NCBI): domain Eukaryota; kingdom Metazoa; phylum Chordata; class Actinopteri; order Salmoniformes; family Salmonidae; genus Coregonus; species Coregonus lavaretus. The sequence continues at coordinate 21,864 of NW_028164543.1, read as the reverse complement.
GCCTCTGTGTTAGGGGTGGTTTCCACAACCTCCTGATAGGAAGAAGCCGGGTCTAACTCTGTGTTAGGGGTGATGTCCACAAGCTCCAGGTGGGAAGAAGCAGGATCTGCCTCTTTGTTTGGGGTGATGTCCACAAGCTCCAGGTGGGAAGATGCCGGGTCTGTCTCTGTGTTAGGGGTGGTTTCCACAACCTCCTGATAGGAAGAAGCCGGGTCTAACTCTGTGTTAGGGGTGATGTCCACAAGCTCCAGGTGGGAAGAAGCAGGATCTGCCTCTTTGTTTGGGGTGATGTCCACAAGCTCCAGGTGGGAAGATGCCGGGTCTGCCTCTGTGTTAGGGGTGGTTTCCACAACCTCCTGATAGGAAGAAGCCGGGTCTAACTCTGTGTTAGGGGTGATGTCCACAAGCTCCAGGTGGGAAGAAGCCTTCTTAGCCTCTGTGTTAGGGGTGATGTCCACAAGCTCCAAGTGGAAAGCAGCCAGGTCTGCCTCTGTGTTAGGGATGATTTCCATAACCTCCTGGTGGGAAGAAGATGGGTCTGCCTCTGTGTTAGGGGTGATGTCCACAAGCTCCTGGTGGGAAGAAGCCAGGTGTGCCTCTTTGTTAGGAGTGATGTCCACAACCTCCAGTTGGGAAGAAGCAAGGTGTGCCTCTTTGTTAGGGGTGATGTCCACAACCTCCAGGTGAGAAGAAGCCGGGTCTGCCTCTGTGTTTGAGGTGATGTCCACAACCTCCAGGTGGGAAGATGCTGGGTCTGCCTCTGAGTTATGGGAGATGTCAACAAGCTCCAGGTGGGAAGAAGCCGGGTCTGTCTCTGTGTTAGGGGTGGTTTCCACAACCTCCTGATAGGAAGAAGCCGGTTCTAACTCTGTGTTAGGGGTGATGTCCACAAGCTCCAGGTGGGAAGAAGCCAGGTGTGCCTCTTTGTTAGGGGTGATGTCCACAACCTCCAGCTGAGAAGAAGCCGGGTCTGCCTCTGTGTTATGGGTGATGTCCACAACCTCCAGGTTGGAAGAAGCAGGGTCTGACTCTGTGTTAGGGGTGATGTCCACAACCAATGGGTGGGAAGAAGCTGGGTCTGCCTCTGTGTTATGGGGGATTTCCACAACCTCCAGGTGGGAAGAAGCCTGGTCTGCATCTGTGTTTGGGGTGACAATTAAAATCCTGATTGGCTTTACTACTACAAGGCACCAGGATGTCATGACAAAAGGCATATGTCAGAGTGTTCTCTATGAGTGCTACTCACCTGCTTGGATGTCAGCTGGTAGTGTGGCGGAGACGGCCACCACTAGGACAGGGGGAACTGGCAGGGTGTCTGCAGTAGGCTGGAAGTAGCTTTTCACCTCGTCCGCCACAAAGGCACAGACAGAGCTCATAAAAAAAGGGGTTGTGAGGTCATCCAGGGAGAAGGACTGGCTGATTCTCCCAAGGATCGACCTCACAGAGTCAAAAGTAGCAGCCCGGGAGAAAGGGGTGTGAGGAGAAGAGGCCTTCAACATGCTGGAGAGCTTCTCCCCTACGGCCACCACCATACTCACAGCCATCCCGCTTAGGAGGATGGGGTGATCTGAATGGCCTTCCTCTGGCTGAAGCCACAGGGCCAGGAGGATCCTGGGCACCAGCTCCACCACCACCTGGGATGGGCTGAGCAGGTTGCTACAGGGCTTATTGGACAGCTTGTCCTGAATGCTCCTCACAGCTCTCTCCATGATGATGTGGACCTTGGGGTCGCTGAAATCAACAAAAAGCAGCAGAGAAAGCTAAACAATGTGCAATGTTCACACAGAGAACACTGCCCTAGTTTTTTTCTGCATAGCTCCAGATGTGTAGATGAATGGAGCAAGCCGTATGCGGGGCAGTACATGGAACTCACATGTCAGCGCCAGCTGGAGAGGTGGGGTGCATAGAGCGGCGGAGCTTGCAGACAGCCTTGTGCTCCATGTCAATCATTTTTAGGCAGGTGTTTACTTCCCAGGTCTGCCGTAGGAAACAGGAAGTCCCATTAGTGTAATTTCACAACAGATATATTCTGCTGTACTAACTAGTTGTTGAAAGGCTAGAAAAGAGCTCACTGACTGATAGTCTAAGTCTCTAACTCTCATTCTCTTACCAGCCGAGCGAGTTCGTTCCCCTCCTCCAGGGTTTCCTTCCACACCCTTCAAATAAAACACAAAGCATTTCAACTTTCCTGGCTTCCTATTTATCTGTTGTTTATTTTACCCACACCTCCTGGAGTGCTGCTGGTGACAGAGAATGGCAGTGAAGGTGAGAGCTGACGTGGTACTCACCTCTCCCTAAGGGATTTTTTGCCCTGAGACACCAGCCAGTCGCTCATGTGCTCCATGGTGACATGGGGCGAGACCTGGCCTCGACTCTGGAGCAGCAGATAGTGGACCATGAGCTTCTTCTGCAAGATGAGGTAAGGTGTGAGACCGTGCCACTAAAGACCATATAATGTGCTTTCAGAAGGGCCTCTCGTAACATTTCACAACTGCTCATGTCTCACAATTTGCAAGTGATATTAAGAACTCTTATGACCATCTTCTCTAAACTGTCTTGAAATAAAACTCTTGTTTTGGGATTAAATCTATCTCTTTCTTTCTGTGGTTACTGTTTTTGTGGGATGAATCTTACCTGTTTATTGTAATATGCTTCCTCCCAGCAGGCCTGCAGAGTCTGAAAATAAAGGCTGCTTCTACAGAATTCCTTTGAAGATAATTAAAATAAGTATGCTTTATTAGGTACATTATGCACATGCATTTACAGTATGCCAAAAGGAATATCTCCTAAAATTACCTTAGTGGGACCATAAGTGAACTCAGGAATGCTCCCAATCCTATCCATGGTCAGAGGGGGACGAAATGCAGCGCTATAAATATACGGGATGCTCTAGAGATAACAGGAATTACTTAAAGTCGCGAATGATCAATGCCTGTGGAATCGTCCAATTTGCTGCGCTGAGAATTGAGTTGTAGGCGATATTTGGTTATGTTTGGCGCAACATACATGTTTACATTCTATTGCCATGGAGAAATTGAGTTTCTAGAACCTGTTTTCTTCTATATCTTTATTTCGTGAAAGATTAAGATCTTTATTTTGTCATAATGTGTATATGAGGACGTTGGAGCCCGTTCCGATTCATGACGCGGTTATCCAGGTGCAAGTTGCATAGACCTACTAATCAAACCTTGGCTTACAAGTTAAATTAAATTAGTATATATGCCTATACAAATCTATTGACCACATCCATTTAAATCAATGATTGTCAATTGAAAATCTGGTTGTTGTGTTATCCTGTTGTGCGTGTCAGGTGTCCTCTTAAGCACGTTATTCCAATATTTCCTAGAATTGACGCAGGTTACACTTTTGCAAAACTACTCGGTTAAAAATAAGAGCATGAATGACAATAAAGGTATGACTTGAATTATATGTGTAGTAGTGTGATGTTGTTCCCCTAGATTATGCACCAAATTGCACACAAGGACAGTTCAAGTAGGCCAGGTCAAGAGGGGATGTTAAAAAGTTAATAATAATAATAATTCAATACGGTTTCTTTATTTAATTACAGCTCCATAGCTAATGTTATTTTTTGGTGTACAAACATTTTTATGTATCTATATTGTTAATACACCTAATTGTAAAAGTTGTGTATATTTTGGTTTGGTCCATCGCGGGTTATCTGTATTTATGTACCCTCTTATTGTTCTCTTTTGCCTGACCTTCAACTAGCAAGGTATGTTGTCCTTGGCGCCGTAATTTGTCGATATAAAACTGTGGTAAAGTTACACAAAGTGCTGTTACGCAACTACAGGTTTTGTTACAATGTGGACAATATAAAGATGTATGTTAACAACTTTCACCGAGCTCGCTAATTAGGGTACCTATTGTAACTCGGGAGTATTTGGGGCAGTGTTTGAGTGAGTGTCTATGTGCTCACGCAGGTGCCCGAGAGCTGTGGCTGCACCAAGGGCTAAACTATTGTGTGTTGTCTCTTCGTGTACAGGTATGTCATTTATTTTGTCAGAATTATGTTGTATATCATTTTACTTGTATTGTATAGTGTGTTGTTAGGCACTGAATGTGTGCATGCAGCACCTGTTCTCTTTTGCCTGACCTTCAACTAGCAAGGTGCCCGAGAGCTGTGGCTGCACCAAGAGCTAACATATTGTGTGTTGTCTCTTCGTGTGCAGGTCGAATAAAAATTATCCAACCATCAGAATTCCAGTTGTGGCAGTGTCCTAATTACGTGACCTGCCGACTGGTCAGCTCAAGCCGACCGCCGGAGCTGTGCATGTGGATGAGGTGCACGACCTGCGCATGTGAATTTGTTGATGGCTTACTGTAAGTGAATATATACTGTAAACAGTGAAAGTGAATGTAGCATATTCATTAGATACAGGTATTCGTGCTTATTTGTATGTTTTGGATGAATTTGTTTATTGCATTTTTTGGGGGGGGTATTTGAATGCACTAAATGCACCGTGTTATGCTGGGGATTTTAGTGTGGGTAGAGGGAGGGGTGTCCTTCCATTTACACCAATTGTACAGTCAGCTCCTGGGAGTAGAGCGTTTGCTAGTCCTGAGTTTGCAAGCACTGGGAGGGGTAGGCTGTTTGTTCCACCTGACCAGGGTATCCCACCTCTGTCTTTTGATGTACCATCATCCACAGTACTCGGTGATAATGGGACGCCTCCGAGTCAGCTTAGTGACCTTATTAAGCAGATTGGTTCAGAGATAGGAGAATCTATCAGAGCGAGTTTACTGCAGCCTGGGGTTTCAAGTCTTTCTCCTGCCCGTCCCCCTCACCAACCCCAGCAGTTTCCCCTGCCTGAGCAGTGTGGGTCAACCTTTATTGATGCGTCCAAGCTGAATCTGGTTGTGAAGTCAGATGTTAGTGCTCCACCTCTTTTTAGGGGTGATGGCTCAGATAAGTACTCTGTCCTGGAGTGGGAGGAGTTAATGGAAGTCTACCTAGAGAAGAGGGGTTACACTGGGTCTGGGAATGAGATGAGGATTCCTAGTCAATGAACTTGTCATAAATCAACATAGGATAGGCCCTCTTTCCCCCCCCCCCCCCCCCCACAAGACTCATATATATATATATATATATATATATATATATATATATATATATATATATATATATATATATATATATATATATATAGGAAATGTAAGCAAGGGTTGAGCTTCTTCAGTTTGTGTCACAAAGTGGATAAGTTTCTGTGTCCCTTTCAGAGTGAGTGACACATTTACTTTATATAGTGTACCAAGAGTTGTTCCCTCGCTTACGGCCATACCAGCCTGAATACGCCCGATCTCGTCCGATCTCGGAAGCTAAGCAGGGTTGGGCCTGGTTAGTACTTGGATGGGAGACCGCCTGGGAATACCAGGTGCTGTAAGCTTTTTGTCCCAGTAGAGCGTGCTCTTGTGTCATGGAGCAACTGCCTTTTATTTATCACCCTAATAATATCATGGATTGTTATTGGACTAAATGCAGTTTGTGTGCTGCCCTGCCCTGCCCTGATCAAATCAAATAATGGACAGTGCGTTTCCCTCAAAATATAGGCAGTACATGCAATCTTAGTTTTTAGTCTAGGAGACAGTCAATGTCTGTAGTCCATTAGGGCACTATAAAATCCCTTCAATGTTTTGCCTGATTCCGTTAATTCCCAAGTTCCCTTTTCTCCGTTTAGATTTCCCCGTTGACCGTTTGTCCCTGTTTTGGCAGGTTTTCGCTCTCAAAAGTACACCTTTTTAATAGCAAAACAGCACAATTGGATGTTCTATGTCCACAACAATGTTTAAACCCTATCAGGTGACCATTTGTGAGGTCTGGGAAAAATGTAAGACATTTAGATTTTGGGGTGTAGTTACCCTTAAATGCAAGCGTGCACCAGGAAGAGACCTTTGTTTGGTTAAGCGGTGTTGCTGTAGAACAAATGGCCACTGGAGTGATGCAAATGATCACGGTATAATTCTGCCAGGCAGGCATAGGCTACTTTGTAGTTAACATTTACTTGCGAAGGTTTTGGGGAAAGCCATTCCTTCCCTACCAGAAGAAGGTTATCATTAGCATCATCGCTAACGGCTACACAAAGTGTAGACATACGCGCGCACCGCACACATGCACACAGACAGGGGCATTCCTGTGCCGTTTCAGAAAGTTCATGGAAATACGAATCACTGATGCATTTTGTTCATGTCTTATGATTGACTTGGGCAAATGAATGTGTTTTCTAACAAGTTGAATAGATTTAGTTGATTTCTTACTAAGTTCAATAAATGTTTGAATATTGTTGAATTTCGGTTTAATGTCTGGATTCCGTGATTCGGTCCGCAACGCTTATTTTATAGGGCCCTAGTCAATGAACTTGTCATAAATCAACATAGGATAACGATATTATAACCGCGATTGATAATAGACAGTACTGTGCAGCCGTCTTCATCGACCTGGCCAAGGCTTTCGACTCTGTCAACCACCGCATTCTTATTGGCAGACTAAATAGCCTTGGTTTCTCAAATGACTGCCTCGCCTGGTTCACCAACTACTTCTCAGATAGAGTTCAGTGTGTCAAATCGGAGGGCCTGTTGTCTGGACCTATGGCAGTCTCTATGGGGGTGCCACAGGGTTCAATTCTTGGGCCGACACTTTTCTCCGTGTATATCAATGATGTCGCTCTTGCTGCTGGTGACTCTCAGATCCACCTCTACGCAGACGACACCATTTTGTATACATCTGGCCCTTCATTGGACACTGTGTTAACAAACCTCCAAACGAGCTTCAATGCCATACAACACTCCTTCAGTAGCCTCCAACTGCTCTTAAACACTAGTAAAACTAAATGTATGCTTTTCAATCGAACGCTGCTGGCACCCGCCCTCCCGACTAGAATCACCACTCTCGACGGGTCTGACCTAGAGTATGTGGACAACTACAAATACCTAGGTGTCTGGTTAGACTGTAAACTCTCCTTCCAGACTCACATAAAGAATCTCCAATCCAAAGTTAAATCTAGAATCGGCTTCCTATTTCGCAAACAAAGCCTCCTTCACTCATGCTGCCAAACATGCCCTCGTAAAACTGACTATCCTACCGATCCTTGACTTCGGCGATGTCATTTACAAAATAGCCTCCAACACTCTACTCAGCAAACTGGATGTAGTCTATCACAGTGCCATCCGTTTTGTCTCCAAAGCCCCATACACTACCCACCACTGTGACCTGTACGCTCTTGTTGGCTGGTCCTCACTACATGTTCGTCGTCAAACCCACTGGCTCCAGGCCATCTATAAATCACTGCTAGGCAAATCCCCGCCTTATCTTAGCTCATTGGTCACCATAGCAGCACCCACCCGTAGTCTGCGCTCCAGCAGGTATATCTCACTGGTCATTCCCAAAGCCAACACCTCCTTTGGCCGCCATTCCTTCCAGTTCTCTGCTGCCAATGACTGGAACGAATTGCAAAAATCTCTGAAGCTGGAGACTCTTATCTCCCTCACTAACTTTAAGCATCAGTTGTCAGAGCACCTTACCGATCACTGCACCTGTACACAGCCCATCTGAAATTAGGCCACCCAACTACCTCATCCCTATATTGTTATTTATTTTGCTCTTTTGCACCCCGGTATCTCTATTTGCACATAATCTCTTGCACATCTAGCATTCCAGTGTTAATACTATTGTAATTATTTTGCACTATAGCCTATTTATTGCCTTACCTCCATAACTTGCTACATTTGCACACACTGTATATATATTTTCTGTTGTATTTTTGACTTTATGTTTTTTTACCCCAAATGTAACTCTGTGTTATTTTTATCGCACTGCTTTGCTTTATCTTGGCCAGGTCGCAGTTGTAAATGAGAACTTGTTCTCAACTGGCTTACCTGGTTAAATAAAGGTGAATTTTTTATTTATTTTTAATAAGTTTGCAAATGTGATGATGCATGGAATGCTTGATATATTCTTCATGGAGAAAATTAGCTTCCCCAAACTTGAGAGCAAGACTGGCCTAAACGCGCTAATGTTTTCCTTTGCTAATGTGCGTCCCGCCCCCCTGTCAGCTGTCAGTTTTGTCGATGACCACGTACATAAGACACGCCAATCACCGACACCTGAAGTTCCATGACCATCACAGCCCTAGTTGTATGCTTGAGTTTGTTCAGAGGAGGCTTTGAATAAAATCCGATCTGAGTGTGAAATGCCTTACTGAGGGTAAATGGAAGCTCCTCTTGTGCCCGGCTCAGCCTTATACAGTTTAAGGTACTTTACCGTATCCATTTCAGTAAGGCCAGATTGTCCAAATTCTACCCAAATATTGATGGTACATGTGACAGGTGTAAAAGCTCCTTGGTGGACTTGACCCACATGTTCTGGTCCTGTCCCCGTCTGGCAGATTATTTGTCCACTATTTAAAACCCTTTCTGAAGCATTTGATATAAAGTTGCAGCCTAGTGCAGAAATTGCTATTTTTGGAGTACCAAACAACAATCCTTCTCTGACCAATAGACAGCTAGATGCCATTGCCTTTGCCTCCATGTTAGCCCGCAGAAGGATTTTATTGGATTGGAAATCTATCAATCCTCCCTTAGCCTCTCTTTGGCTCGAAGATCTGAAGCTGTTCCTAAAATGAGAAAAAATGAAGTTACCATTCGAGGGTCAACCAACTCATTTTATTCCTCCTGGGACCCGATGATATCCTATTTTGAACAGCTCCAAACACTTCCTCCAGATTAGTACTCTTGGCCCAACTTGAGATTACTGCTATATAGGCCTATAAAATCACTTAATCACCTGAAATTGTTAGGCTATTACATTTTTGCTTGAAGTAACGTTGTTGTATACTTTTGTTTTGTTTTCTGACATGTAACTCAATTACTTTCCCTTTCTTTTTAAATGTGTTTGGAGGCATTCTGGGGGGAGGGGGAGGTCAAAGGGGGACTAAAAGGGGAGAAATGTACCATGTCTGTCATGGGCCTCTCACTCCACCGGGTTACCACCTTTATTTTCTTCCACTCTGCTCACCACTCTCTCTACTCAGCCTAACTAGCTCCACCTGTCCCTGCTCTGCTCTGCTCTAATTACTCTGCCAGCTGCGCTGCATTACCCACTACCTCTCCCAGTATTTAAGGCCCTGTCTTTCAGCTCTCCGGTGTCAGATCGTCTGCAAAGCTCACACCCGGAACCTGTTTGCTCGCGCTTCTGGCTCACCCTGGTTTTGTGACCCCGGACCTGCCTGTTTTTTGGATACTCTTCTGCCTCAGGAGATCCAGACCTGCTTCTGCCATTACGACTCCTGACTACTCTTCAATCCCGGTAACTCTGACCAGCCTTCTGCCTTGCTACTACGTATTTTGGATTTCCCTTGAACTGTACTGCTGCCTGGTTTCATTCCGCCCTGTTGTGTCTGTGTCTCCCCCCCCCAGGACTTCTGGACCACCCACCACCGGCTTCATAGGACGCATCGCTGCCACTGGGGGGGGCACAGACCCAGCGCATTGGACGGGATCCCTGTTACCCCTGGAGCCTTCATTCACTCCCTACTTCCCTTTTCCCTTAAGTTTAATAAACTTTCTGGTGTGACGCAATTGTGGTCCTCTGGTTGTCTGTCTGAACCGTGACAGTACGATCTGACCATTATGGACTCAGCGCACACTTTCCCCGACATGGAAACCGATGAGCATGAGCAGCAGTTCCAGCAGCAGCAACAACAACTCGCCATGATCATTCAACTCCTCACCAACCTTACCCCAGCCAGTCTGCCCACCAGCCCAGCCCCCGAGTTACCTGCCCCGGTCATTGCAGCCGCTGCTCCGGAACCCAAGATTGGAAACCCAGAGCGGTTCAACGGCGATTCAACCCAGGTCCGGCCATTCCTGACTAGCTGCCGACTTCAGTTCTCCTTGCAGCCAAGGACCTTCGCCACGGAGGGGGCTAAAGTTGGGTATGCCATCACTCACCTGACGGGCCGAGCTCGACTCTGGGGAACAGCAGAGTTCGAACGTCAAACCCCCGCATGTGCAACCTTCGACCTGTTTGCTGAGGAGATGCTGAAGGTGTTTGACCTGGATTCACCCACCGCAGAGGCGTCTCGTGAACTGTTCAGTATTCGACAAGGCAGACGTACAGTCGCAGACCATTCCATCGACTTCCGAACCCTGGCTAGACGAAGTTCTTGGAACACACCATCGTTGGTGGACGCGTTCTTCCATAGTTTGGCTGACTATATCAAGGACGAGTTGGTCTCCCATGAACTGCCTTCCACTCTTGATGAAGCCATCGCACTGACTGTCAGGATCGACAGAAGGATACAGACCCGTCGTCGTGAGAGGGGGCGCCAAGGTCCACCTACTACCGGCATTCGGAGAGATCCGACTGGGCTCCTGTCATCTACTGCCACTCACCCAGGTCAGCTTGATCAGTCTGAGCCTATGGAGATTGGGCGAGCCTCCCTCACTCCTGCAGAGCGCCAGCGCCGCTTCACCTCAAACCTCTGCCTCTATTGTGGAGGTGATGGACATCGTGTGGTAACCTGCCCTTTAAAGGGCCGAAGCTCACCGGGCATAGGGGGAGTCCGGTTGAGTTCAATGACCATCCAGTCCTCCGACCGCAAACCCCTGCTGCAAGTTCACCTCCGCCTCTCTGACTCAACTCACACCCTGGCTGCTCTGGTGGATTCTGGCGCCGAAGCCAACATAATGGACATCAAGCTGGCACGCCAACTGGGACTGGAGAACCTCCGTTTGACACCTCCTATTCCTGCCCGGGCACTGGACGGACACTTACTCGGATCGGTCACTCATGTCACGGCCCCGGTCTCGATGGGTCTGTCCGGAAACCATCAAGAAACTATCCAGTTTCACCTGCTCCCCTCTCCAGGCCAACCCCTCATCCTGGGTTACCCATGGCTCCGCCGGCACAATCCTCAGCTCGACTGGGTGACCGGGGTGATCAGGGAGTGGGGAGAGGACTGCCACCGAACCTGCCTGCTTGCTGCCGCACTACCCCCTCTGCCAGTACCTACTAACTCCGCTCCTGACCTCTCCAATGTCCCAGAATGCTACCATGGTCTCAGAGAGGTGTTTAACAAAGCAAGAGCCACATCTCTGCCCCCTCACCGACCGTACGACTGTGCCATCGACCTCCTCCCTGGAACAGCTCCTCCAAAGGGTCGTCTTTATTCGTTGTCTGCTCCTGAAAGAAAGTCCATGGAGGACTACATCAATGGCTCTCTGTCCGCAGGATTAATCCGTTCATCTTCATCTCCTGCTGGTGCTGGCTTCTTCTTTGTGGGGAAGAAGGACGGATCTCTTCGCCCCTGCATCGACTACAGGGGACTCAACGACATCACAGTGAAGAACCGTTACCCTCTGCCTCTGCTCACCTCTGCTTTTGAGTTGCTCCAGGGAGCCACTGTTTTTACCAAGTTGGATCTCAGAAACGCTTACCACCTAGTGCGGATCCGGGAGGGAGATGAATGGAAAACCGCATTCAATACACCAACAGGCCACTACGAGTATCTGGTTATGCCTTTTGGCCTCACCAATGCTCCTGCTGTGTTCCAGGCTCTAGTGAATGATGTACTGCGGGACATGTTAAACAAGTTTGTCTTCGTTTACCTGGATGACATCTTAATCTACTCCAGAAACCTGTCTGAACACACCCGCCATGTCCAGCAAGTCCTTCATCGTCTTCTGGAGAATTCCCTCTACGCCAAGGCAGAGAAATGTGAGTTTCACGTCAAGACAGTGGCCTTCCTGGGGTACATAGTGGCAGAGGGAAGTATCCAAATGGATCCTGCCAAAGTATCAGCAGTCACTTCATGGCCAGTTCCGGAGAACAGAAAGAAGCTGCAACAGTTTCTGGGGTTTGCTAACTTCTATAGGAAGTTTATCCGGAACTACAGTACCGTTGCTGCCCCTCTCACTGCTCTAACCAGCACCAAGCAACCCTTCACCTGGACCCCAGCAGCCGACAAAGCCTTCAGTACCCTCAAGGTGAGGTTCACCTCCGCTCCCATCCTCCAGATGCCTGATGTGGACCGGCAATTCATTGTGGAGGTGGACGCCTCGGATGTGGGAGTTGGTGCTGTGATTTCTCAGTGGGCTGCGGAGGATAGGAAGCTCCATCCCTGTGCCTTTTTCTCACGTCGGTTGTCCCCCTCTGAGTGCAATTACGACATAGGGAACCGTGAGCTGCTGGCTGTGAAGCTTGCCTTGGAGGAGTGGCGTCACTGGCTGGAGGGGTCCACCATTCCATTTCTCGTTTGGACCGATCATAAGAACTTGGAGTACATCCGCACGGCCAAACGGTTGAACTCCAGGCAGTCCCGCTGGGCCCTGTTCTTCACCAGGTTTAATTTCACTCTGTCATACCGGCCTGGATCACGCAACACCAAGCCAGACGCCCTCTCCCGTCAATTCCAGAAGGATGACACCCCCTCCAAGGACCCTGTGTCGATTCTGCCAAGTCCCTGCATCGTTGCAGCTCTGACCTGGGCTGTTGAGGAACAGGTGCTGGAGGCTCTCCGTAACCAGCCAGGTCCCAGCACTTGCCCAGCTGACCGCCTTTTTGTCCCCGAAGACCTGAGGTCCCAGGTCGTTCAGTGGGGACATGACTCCCGCCTAGCTTGTCACCCTGGCTCCACCCGCACTTACAACCTGCTCGCCCAGAGATTCTGGTGGCCCTCTCTGAGGAAGGATGTACGGGAATTCGTCCAAGCCTGCCCCATCTGCAACCAACACAAGTCGTCCTGCCAGCCCCCAGCCGGATTGCTGCAGCCCCTGCCTGTGCCCAGACGTCCCTGGTCTCACATCGCCCTTGACTTTGTCACGGGGCTGCCCCCTTCAAGTGGCATGACCGTCATTCTCACCATCGTTGACCGTTTCAGCAAGATGGCACACTTCATTCCCCTCCCCAAGCTCCCAACCGCCAAGGAGACCGCCCAGGTGGTCCTGGAACACGTCTTCCGGATCCACGGACTGCCAAAGGATGTAGTTTCTGACCGTGGTCCACAATTCTCCTCCGCTTTTTGGAAGGAGTTCTGTCACCTGCTGGGAGCCACAGTCAGTCTGACTTCCGGATTCCATCCCCAATCCAATGGGCAGTCAGAGCGGGCTAATCAGGAGCTCGAGAAGGCACTGCGATGCATGACTTCACGCAACCCCCACTCCTGGTCGCAGCAATTGACATGGGTGGAGTACGCACACAATTCTCTGACCTGCTCTGCCATCGGTATGTCCCCTTTCCAATGTGTTTATGGATACCAGCCTCCTCTATTTGCCAGCCAGGAAGAGGAGGTTACTTGCCCATCTGCACTTGCTTTTGCCCGTCGATGTCGCCGCACCTGGTCACAAGCCCGAGCCACACTCCTCAGATCCGTTGCCAGCTACACTACCGGGGCCAACCGTCGGAGAATTCCTGCTCCCACCTACCATGTTGGTCAAAGGGTGTGGTTGTCATCGAAGAACCTGCCACTCAGGGTGGAGTCGCAGAAGCTGGCACCTCGGTTCATTGGCCCATTCCCTATCATAAGAGTGATTATCCCAACTGCTGTCCGGCTCCAACTGCCTAATTCCCTGAGGGTGCACCCCACTTTCCATGTGTCTAAGATTAAGCCCATCCATGAGAGTCCGCTGGTCCCTGCTGCGCCTGGTCCTCCTCCTCCACGGCTCGTCGATGGTGGTCTGGTTTACACCGTCCGCCGCCTGCTTCGGTCCAGACGGAGGGGTAGGGGTCTCCAGTACCTCATTGACTGGGAGGGCTATGGACCTGAGGAAAGGACCTGGGTGCCAGCTAGTCGGATTGTGGATAGGACTCTCATCACCGCTTTCCACCAACGGCATCCTGATCAACCTGCAATCCGTAGGGGCCGCCCCAGAGGGGTCCCTAACCGTCCGGCCCGCTCAGCTTCCTGTCCTGTGCCTGATCCTGTCTCGGGACCTGTCCCATCTCCCGACCACGGCCCTCCGGCTTCCTCCGAGGATGAGGACGTTCACTCGGACCGTTCGGAGGAGTTCTAGCCCTCCTCCGGCTCCCCTCCTCCCGCCCGGCGTGGTGTTGCTCTTGGGACTTCTGGGGCCGTCCCTTGGGGGGGGGGTTCTGTCATGGGCCTCTCACTCCACCGGGTTACCACCTTTATTTTCTTCCACTCTGCTCACCACTCTCTCTACTCAGCCTAACTAGCTCCACCTGTCCCTGCTCTGCTCTGCTCTAATTACTCTGCCAGCTGCGCTGCATTACCCACTACCTCTCCCAGTATTTAAGGCCCTGTCTTTCAGCTCTCCGGTGTCAGATCGTCTGCAAAGCTCACACCCGGAACCTGTTTGCTCGCGCTTCTGGCTCACCCTGGTTTTGTGACCCCGGACCTGCCTGTTTTTTGGATACTCTTCTGCCTCAGGAGATCCAGACCTGCTTCTGCCATTACGACTCCTGACTACTCTTCAATCCCGGTAACTCTGACCAGCCTTCTGCCTTGCTACTACGTATTTTGGATTTCCCTTGAACTGTACTGCTGCCTGGTTTCATTCCGCCCTGTTGTGTCTGTGTCTCCCCCCCCCAGGACTTCTGGACCACCCACCACCGGCTTCATAGGACGCATCGCTGCCACTGGGGGGGGCACAGACCCAGCGCATTGGACGGGATCCCTGTTACCCCTGGAGCCTTCATTCACTCCCTACTTCCCTTTTCCCTTAAGTTTAATAAACTTTCTGGTGTGACGCAATTGTGGTCCTCTGGTCGTCTGTCTGAACCGTGACAATGTCTTTACATGTTATCTTTCATTCATTGTGAATACAAAATATATAATTTTAAAGGGAAGGCTTTGAAGCCAGATTTAGCGGATTTTGCTGTTTAGTTTTCCTCAACCTGTGTTTTGTTTCTCTCTCCTCTCCCTGTTAGATGGTGAGGCTGCTTCTCTCCAGAGGAGCCAACATTAATGCCTTTGACAAGAAGGATCGCCGAGCAATCCACTGGGCTGCTTACATGGGTGATGAGTTTACCACATCATTTACATTCTGACTAATGTCCTTTATACCAATGAATAAATGAATGAATGGACTGTGTGTTAGTCTCACAGCTCAGCTGTATGAGCCACGTCTAGTGTGTTATTATGTCAGAATCATGTACTAAGTAGGTTGATTAGATGTTTTCAGTTGTACTAACATGATGTAGGTGTTGCTTATGGTGCTGTGTACCACTGTAAACTAATCTATCTCTCCCTCTCTCTGCCTATCTCTCTGTGTTTGTATCTCTGTTTCTCTCTTAACCCCCTTACTATCTCCCTCCCCTTCTCTCTCTCTCTCTCTCTCTCTCTCTCTCTCTCTCTCTCTCTCTCTCTCTCTCTCTCTCTCTCTCTCTCTCTCTCTCTCTCTCTCTCTCTCTCTATTTATCCCTCCCTCTCTCTCTCTACCATAGGGCACATTGAGGTGGTGAAACTGCTGGCCTCTCATGGATCAGAGGTGTCCTGTAAAGACAAGAAGGCCTACACCCCTCTCCACTCTGCAGCCTCCAGTGGAATGATCAGTGTGGTCAAGTACCTCCTGGACCTTGGAGTGGATGTGAGTCAACACGCATTCAAATGTGTAGGGGGTTTTCATAATAGTAATGAAGAGAGAGAGGTTAGAGCCAGTGATTTGGACCAGGGGGTTTTCATAACCAAGTAATGAAGAGAGAGAGGTTGGACCAGGGGGTTTTCATAACCAAGTAATGAAGAGAGAGAGGTTGGACCAGGGGGTTTTCAGAACCAAGTAATGAAGAGAGAGAGGTTGGACCAGGGGGTTTTCATAACCAAGTAATGAAGAGAGAGAGGTTGGACCAGGGGGTTTTCAGAACCAAGTAATGAAGAGAGAGAGGTTGGACCAGGGGGTTTTCATAACCAAGTAATGAAGAGAGAGAGGTTGGACCAGGGGTTTTTCATAACCAAGTAATGAAGAGAGAGAGGTTGGACCAGGGGGTTTTCATAACCAAGTAATGAAGAGAGAGAGGTTGGACCAGGGGGTTTTCATAACCAAGTAATGAAGAGAGAGAGGTTGGACCAGGGGGTTTTCATAACCAAGTAATGAAGAGAGAGAGGTTGGACCAGGGGGTTTTCATAACCAAGTAATGAAGAGAGAGAGGTTGGACCAGGGGGTTTTCAGAACCAAGTAATGAAGAGAGAGAGGTTGGACCAGGGGTTTTTCATAACCAAGTAATGAAGAGAGAGAGGTTGGACCAGGGGGTTTTCATAACCAAGTAATGAAGAGAGAGAGGTTGGACCAGGGGGTTTTCATAACCAAGTAATGAAGAGAGAGAGGTTGGACCAGGGGGTTTTCATAACCAAGTAATGAAGAGAGAGAGGTTGGACCAGGGGGTTTTCATAACCAAGTAATGAAGAGAGAGAGGTTGGACCAGGGGGTTTTCAGAACCAAGTAATGAAGAGAGAGAGGTTGGACCAGGGGGTTTTCATAACCAAGTAATGAAGAGAGAGAGGTTGGACCAGGGGGTTTTCATAACCAAGTAATGAAGAGAGAGAGGTTGGACCAGGGGGTTTTCAGAACCAAGTAATGAAGAGAGAGAGGTTGGACCAGGGGGTTTTCAGAACCAAGTAATGAAGAGAGAGAGGTTGGACCAGGGGGTTTTCAGAACCAAGTAATGAAGAGAGAGAGGTTGGACCAGGGGGTTTTCATAACCAAGTAATGAAGAGAGAGAGGTTGGACCAGGGGGTTTTCATAACCAAGTAATGAAGAGAGAGAGGTTGGACCAGGGGGTTTTCATAACCAGGTAATGAAGAGAGAGAGGTTGGACCAGGGGGTTTTCAGAACCAAGTAACGAAGAGAGAGAGGTTGGACCAGGGGTTTTTCATAACCAAGTGATGAAGAGAGAGAGGTTGGACCAGGGGGGTTTCAGAACCAAGTGACCTGATCAGGAATGTATTGTTTTGTTCCCCCCCCCCCCCTCTCTCTCTCCACTCTTTTCCCTCCCTTGCTCCCTCCAGATAAATGAGCCCAATGGTTACGGTAACACCCCCCTCCACGTGGCATGCTACAACGGGCAGGATGTGGTGGTGAATGAGCTGATCGAGTGTGGCGCCAACGTGAACCAGGTGAACGAGAAGGGTTTCGCCCCACTCCACTTCACGGCCGCCTTGCGCCATGGGGCGCTCTGCTTGGAGCTGCTGGTGGGCAACGGGGCCCTCGTCAACATCAAGGTGAGGAGACTGGATGACCAACACCGTGTCTGAACTAAATAACACCCTATTCCCTATGTAGTGCACTACTTTTGACCAGGGGCCCATAGAGCAAGGAGCCGTGATGACACTGCCTGTGTCCCAAATGGCACCCTGTTCCCTTTATAAGTACACTACTTTGGTTCAAAAAGTAGTGTACTTATAAATAGGGTGCCATTTGGGACGCCCACACTGACGCAGCACATGGCTTAGTATTTGGCCCTGGTCTACATTCAAATACCAATGGAATAGGCCTAACAATGCAAACTAAATGCAATCAAGCGCTCCTCCAATACGTGTTTGATTTTGCCTGTTGTCAGCAGCACAGACTGCCGTGTGAACCATCTTTGTCTTTCTATCTGCAGAGTAAAGATGGAAAGACCCCCCTCCACATGACGGCCATCCACGGACGCTTCTCCAGATCTCAAGCCATCATCCAGAATGGTGAGTCGCTGTGAATGCTCTCAACTGAATATATATGAACCAGTAGGCTCTTCAGCATTGTCTTTAGTCTTCAAACCATGATTCACTGGCACAGAGCAATGTTACTTGCAATGTGGTTGAACATGAAGCTTCATGAGGCCTCTAGGGTCAAGTGGTTGACGTGTGTGTGTGTCTGTGTGTGTGTCTGTGTGTGTGTATGTGTGTGTGTGTGTGTGTGTCTGTGTGTGTCTGTGTGTGTCTGTGTGTGTCTGTGTGTGTCTGTGTGTGTGTGTGTTCTGTAGGTGCTGAGATCGACTGTGAAGATAAGAATGGAAACACACCCCTGCACATCTCTGCTCGCTACGGCCACGAGTTACTCATCAATACACTCATCACGAACGGAGCTGACACAGCCAAGTGAGAACACACACACAGTTTCCAGCAATAATGCAACATGCATCTGCAATTCTGTCATTGACCGAATTCCCGCTTGGAGACTATGCTCAACACATTGTGGTGTGTGGGGGGTTGATAGACAGGGCATTGCAGCATTCTGATGTGTTGATCTGCTGTGGGGTTTAATGAGGACTGTGATGTGGTGCTGTTTCCAATCTTAGCTGAATCAACTGTAAGTCGCTCTGGATAAGAGTGTCTGCTTAAAGTCTAAAATGTAAAAATGTGTTGCAGGCGAGGCGTCCATGGGATGTTCCGCCTCCACCTGGCTGCTCTCAGTGGGTTCTCTGACTGCTGTCGGAAGCTCCTCTCATCAGGCTTTGATATAGACACCCCTGACGACTTTGGAAGGACCTGTTTACATGCTGCAGCAGCTGGAGGGTGAGTGGACTGGTCCAGGCTTTACACCAAGGAATATTTAGTTCATGAACTGGAAAGCCACCAGAAAGAACAAACACATATTCACACTCTTACATTTCACATGGTTTAGCAGTATTGTTTAGAGTTATTTAAAAAATCGTATAGATCATTAGTGCGGTATCATTTCTGTATAATGTGGTTCCATGCCATGGTGGTATTGACTTGAGCTCTGGTCTAAATTGTCTTTATATCTTCTTGAAAGAGAAGCCTGCAAACTGCTCTTGCTAGTATCACTTTTTATTATTGCTTTTAGTAGCATTATAAAAACAGTGATACTAGCAAGAGCAGTGTACGGGTTTCTCTTTTCTTTCAGGTTCTCATTGTTACCATCCACCTGATAGCTCAGATGAACGAGAGCCTTTCTGACCTTGATATCTTGTTACCATCCACCTGATAGCTCAGATGTACGAGAGCCTTTCTGAACTTGATATCTTGTTACCATCCACCTGATAGCTCAGATGTACGAGAGCCTTTCTGAACTTGATATCTTTTTACCATCCACCTGATAGCTCAGATGAACGAGAGCCTTTCTGAACTTGATATCTTGTTACCGTCCACCTGATAGCTCAGATGAACGAGAGCCTTTCTGAACTTGATATCTTGTTACCATCCACCTGATAGCTCAGATGTACGAGAGCCTTTCTGAACTTGATATCTTGTTACCATCCACCTGATAGCTCAGATGTACGAGAGCCTTTCTGAACTTGATATCTTGTTACCATCCACCTGATAGCTCAGATGTACGAGAGCCTTTCTGAACTTGATATCTTGTTACCATCCACCTGATAGCTCAGATGTACGAGAGCCTTTCTGAGCTTGATATCTTGTTACCATCCACCTGATAGCTCAGATGTACGAGAGCCTTTCTGAACTTGATATCTTTTTACCATCCACCTGATAGCTCAGATGAACGAGAGCCTTTCTGAACTTGATATCTTGTTACCGTCCACCTGATAGCTCAGATGAACGAGAGCCTTTCTGAACTTGATATCTTGTTACCATCCACCTGATAGCTCAGATGTACGAGAGCCTTTCTGAACTAGATATCTTGTTACCATCCACCTGATAGCTCAGATGTACGAGAGCCTTTCTGAACTTGATATCTTGTTACCATCCACCTGATAGCTCAGATGTACGATAGCCTTTCTGAACTTGATATCTTGTTACCATCCACCTGATAGCTCAGATGTACGAGAGCCTTTCTGAACTTGATATCTTGTTACCATTCACCTGATAGCTCAGATGTACGAGAGCCTTTCTGAACTTGATATCTTGTTACCAGGAACCTGGACTGTCTGAATCTGCTGCTCAACACAGGGGCAGACTTCAACAGAAAGGACAGCTTCGGAAGGTCTGTCTGTGGCATCAAATAACTTTCATATGTGATCTTTATGATAATGGGGAATATAGTATAGGGGCATATAGGAATTATTATGGGAAATATTGGGCGGCAGGTAGCCTAGCGGTTAAGAGCGTTGGGTCAGTAACCGAAAGGTTGCTGGTTCGAATCCCCTAGCCGACTAGGTGAAAAATCTATGTGCCCTGCAGAAAGGCACTTAACCCTAATTGCTCCTGTAAGTCGCACTGGATAAGAGTGTCTGCTAAATGACGTAAAATGTAAATGTTTTACAGCTCCAATAAGCTGTTTCTGTTGTTGATGTTGAATGGTTTCTGTGCGTTCTTCTAGGAGTCCTCTGCATTATGCGGCAGCCAATTGTAACTACCAGTGTCTGTTTGCCTTGGTGGGGTCTGGGGCCAGTGTGAACGATCTGGATAAAAGGGGTTGCACCCCGCTCCACTACGCTGCTGCCTCCGACACAGACGGAAAGTACGTCTCACACCTCTCTTACTGTTGTGTGTGTTGTGGTGCCATGACCTTTCACATTTCACTGTAGTCTGGAGAGTATGTTGTGGTGCCATGACCTTTCACATTTCACTGTAGTCTGGAGAGTATGTTGTGGTGCCATGACCTTTCACATTTCACTGTAGTCTGGAGAGTATGTTGTGGTGCCATGACCTTTCACATTTCATTGTAGTCTAGAGTATGTTGTTGGCCGTGTTTGAATGCATACTAGTGTTAAAATCTGCAGTGTGAAAGCTTGGCCACGTCTCCTTTGGGAAAGTGTCTCTGCTTGCTTATCTGTCTGTCTTGATGTTGGTATAATGATTAGTGAACTCTTGACCTCTGACCTCTAGGTGTCTGGAATATTTGCTGCGAAACGACGCTAACCCAGGGATCAGGGACAATCAGGGCTACAACGCAGTCCATTACGCGTCTGCGTAACAGGAAGTGGCGTTTCCTACCGAAAATGCATAAGTTTCCAAAGATCATGATTAAGGTAGGGTGCTCTGTGTTTTGAGATTACCTCTGTAAGGCAGGGCTGAATTTTACCCTACAGATTCACTACACCCCTATTGTCTCTCAGCATTAGAACAAAACTGTTGTCATTGTCTTTAGGAGGTTGAGTGAGGACGCTGTAATGCAATCCTAATACACATGGGAGAGAGTCAATGGCTATGTCCCAAATGGCACCCTATTCCCTATATAGTGCACTACTTTTTACCAGCGCTCTATGGGCCCTTTTCAAAAGTAGTGCCTTACGTAGCGAATAGGGTGCCTTTTGGGATGCACACTCTGTATTTTACACAGGCTCAGTTGACCTGATGTGTTTTGTCAACAGCTGTTCAAGACAAAAGGGGAACCGAAGAGCCACCCTAAACAGGATGCACTGCCTACCAAACGTCTCAGAGAGACTCATATTTCACAGGGTAAGTGATAAGCATCGATAATGTCATATTGATGTATCACCCTATGACAAGCTTGTTAAAACAGTGACAACAGATACAGGCAGACCGACGGACAGACATGCAGACAGGCAGGCAGACAGACAGACAGACAGGCAGGCAGGCAGGCAGGCAGACGGACAGGCAGACAGGCAGACAGACAGACAGACAGACAGACAGACAGACAGGCAGACGGACAGGCAGGCAGACGGACAGGCAGGCAGACAGGCAGACAGACAGACAGGCAGACAGGCAGACAGACGGACAGGCAGACGGACGGGCAGGCAGACAGACAGACGGACAGGCAGGCAGACGGACAGGCAGGCAGGCAGACGGACAGACACAAACACACACATTCATTTTCTGATTATGAAATGTTCTTATGACAGATGCTGAGTGTGAGGTTCCAGAGGTTCCATCCACTTCCCCTCCCAAGGAGGACCTGACAACCACACCGGCCCCTGCTCCCCAGGAGTCCCAGTCCCGTAAACACCCACTCATAGTCAGGGTGTTACACGCTCTCTCCAGAGCCATCTCCAAACCATTCAGAGGAGCTTCTGGGAAGAAGAATTAGCCA
>NW_028164544.1:0-21936 GCF_964263955.1 Coregonus lavaretus | reverse complement strand
TCTCACTGGAGGAGAGTAGTTCTGCTGGTCTCCAGCTGGTCCGGTCTAGGCTGTCCTCTGGGCTGTCTCTCTCACTGGAGGAGAGTAGTTCTGCTGGTCTCAGCTGGTCCACTCTGGGCTGTTCCTCTGGGCTGTCTCTCTCACTGGAGGAGAGTAGTTCTGCTGGTCTCAGCTGGTCCGGTCTAGGCTGTTCCTCTGGGCTCTCTCTCACTGGAGGGAGAGTAGTTCTGCTGGTCTCAGCTGGTCCGGTCTAGGCTGTTCCTCTGGGCTGTCTCTCTCACTGGAGGAGAGTAGTTCTGCTGGTCTCAGCTGGTCCGGTCTAGGCTGTTCCTCTGGGCTGTCTCTCTCAGTGCAGGACTGTAGCTCTGTCTCTCTGGGTGTGGGGGTTGGGGGAAGGTGAGGGTGTGTGGTGGGGTTGGTTTGGGGTTGTCTAGTACTATCTAGTCCCAGTGTAAGGTCATTGTTAGTGAGTGTAGGGTCATTGCTAGCCAGTGTAAGGTCAGTGTTAGTGAGTGTAGGGTCATTGCTAGCCAGTGTAAGGTCAGTGTTAGTGAGTATAGGGTCATTGCTAGCCAGTGTAAGGTCAGTGTTAGTGAGTGTAGGGTCATTGCTAGCCAGTGTAAGGTCAGTGTTAGTGAGTGTAGGGTCATTGCTAGCCAGTGTAAGGTCAGTGTTAGTGAGTGTAGGGTCATTGCTAGCCAGTGTATGGTCAGTGTTAGTGAGTATAGGGTCATTGCTAGCCAGTGTAAGGTCAGTGTTAGTGAGTGTAGGGTCATTGCTAGCCAGTGTAAGGTCAGTGTTAGTGAGTGTAGGGTCATTGCTAGCCAGTGTAAGGTCAGTGTTAGTGAGTGTAGGGTCATTGCTAGCCAGTGTATGGTCAGTGTTAGTGAGTGTAGGGTCATTGCTAGCCAGTGTAAGGTCAGTGTTAGTGAGTGTAGGGTCATTGCTAGCCAGTGTAAGGTCATCGCTGGCCTCCTCTCTCCGTAGAGTCAGCTGGTGGTTTGTCTCAGAGATCAGCAGTGAGATGACTGATTCACTGGCCCTCTGTGCCTCAACTGTTACTGGCTGTCACATTGTTGTAGTTCCTGTGTTAGCAGATCGTTAGCATACTGCTGTGTCTCTTGTGCTCGCTGACCGTTCGCTTTTTGTACTAGCTGAGTGTTAGCCTGTTGTGCTAGCTGACTGTTAGCCCCATTGTGCTAGCTGACTGTTAGCCTGTTGTGCTAGCTGACTGTTAGCCATTGTGCTAGCTGACTGTTAGCCTGTTGTGCTAGCTGACTGTTAGCCCATTGTGCTAACTGAGTGTTAGCCTGTTGTGCTAGCTGAGTGTTAGCCTGTTGTGCTAGCGGAGTGTTAGCCTGTTGTGCTAGCTGAGTGTTAGCCTGTGGTGCTAGCCGACTGTTAGCCTGTTGTGCTAGCTAATTGTTAGCCTCCTCTTTCTCCACGCTAACTGCAATATGTTTAGTATGTGTAGCATCTATAGTAAAGTGTGTATTCTGTGTAGTGTGTGTGGCTTGGTGTGTCTCGGACCCTGACCTGTAGTCCTCTGAAGACGCTGTGTGTGTATATGTGTGTGTTGTGTGCGTTGGTGTGTCTCGGACCCTGACCTGTAGTCCTCTGAAGACACTGTGTGTGTGTTTGTGTGTGTTTGTGTGCGTTGGTGTGTCTCGGACCCTGACCTGTAGTCCTCTGAAGACACTGTGTGTGTGTTTGTGTGTGTTTGTGTGCGTTGGTGTGTCTCGGACCCTGACCTGTAGTCCTCTGAAGACACTGTGTGTGTGTTTGTGTGTGTTTGTGTGCGTTGGTGTGTCTCGGACCCTGACCTGTAGTCCTCTGAAGACACTGTGTGTGTGTTTGTGTGTGTTTGTGTGCGTGTGGTGTGTCTCGGACCCTGACCTGTAGTCCTCTGAAGACACTGTGTGTGTGTTTGTGTGTGTTTGTGTGCGTTGGTGTGTCTCGGACCCTGACCTGTAGTCCTCTGAAGACACTGTGTGTGTGTTTGTGTGTGTTTGTGTGCGTTGGTGTGTCTCGGACCCTGACCTGTAGTCTCTGAAGACGCCGTGTGTGTGGATGTGGTACTGTGCACTACAGCTGAGGACCACCGGAGGAGGGGGGCCGTGGGATCACTCTCATATCCTGTCCCATGACTGTAAGGGGAACAGACATGAGGCCGGGGTGAGCACAATGGAGTACCATGACAACAAGACTAATCTAACAACCTGCTACTCTAACAGTCAGTGATGTCACACTTCTTCCAGTCATTCCTGTTGGAGTGAGAGGGAGGGTGGGGGAGTACAGTCAGATATGTGATGCATCTATCTACGAGAGAGAGAAGAGAGAGAGAGGAGAGAGAGAGAGAGAGAGAGAGAGAGAGAGAGAGAGAGAGTGAGAGAGAGAGAGAGAGAGAGAGAGAGTACTCTGATCCCCCTTCCTTCTCTCCCCCTGAGCAACAGACCAAATCTACCCTCCCACACCCTCCTCCCTCCCTCCCTCCTCCCTCCTCCCTCCACCTCCACCTCCACCTCCCTCCTACCACCTCCCCACATCCCTCCTCCCATCCTCCTCTTCCTCCTCCTCCATTACCTCCCTGACTATGGTCAAGGCTACGCTAAAGAAATATACTACAGGAAGCTAAACACACACATACACACAACACACACAACACACATTGATGGACCATGCAAATAGGAATGCATAGTTGATTCAGCTTGGTACCTTTTGATGGTGGACAGTGTGTTTGCAGGGTTCCATGCTACACACTCCAGCTGAGAGGCCATTTGGTACAGGTTATCACTGAGGAAAACACACACAGACAGAAAGATTACAGCTCCACATCATTTACTGTACATACCATTAAAGCTGACAAAAGCTTAATCTTGGTTAACCCAGAACTCAAATCTTGCATAATTTGGTTTACATAGTCTGTCCACGAGACATTAACAAAAGTTATACTGATATAATTTGATTGATTGACTGAAATCAGTTGAACAGAGAAGAGACAGAGGGGGTGCATAATGGCTGGACAATTTGCTTTTGCGGTCAGAAAGCCCTCCCTCCCTCCCTCCCTCCCTCATTCCCTTGTTTTTGGATAAGGAAAATGAAGATACCCCACATATTTCCTTTATGAACACATCCAGTCACTCCTCAAAGAGCTCATTAAAAACACTGGGCTGTGAAGCCATTAGTCACATTGGCAGATGATTACACTGGCTACAACACACACACACACAGTCATACACACACACACACATTCATACACACACACACACATTCATACACACACACACACACACACACACACAGACGTGACACACACACACAGGCAGCAAGGGTGAGTGTGCCCGTGCCTAGTACATGGTGGACCAGTGCATGACATCACTCTGTCCTCACAGTATCATTGGGTGTGTGTGGGTGTGTTGGGTTTTGATCTGATGGTTCCCAGCTCTGGGATGGGAGATGGAAGTCCTGGCTATAAAGGGAGAGGGGGAATCTTCTCATCCTGTCTTATCAGATCCTGTTCCTGTCGTTTTGGTTCCTTCTGTTCCCCCTCTCCAAAAGCAAACTGAGGTCAGCGTTTGAAGAATCCTGGCTCAGTTGCCTGCTAGATGTTTTGGGTTAAATGAAATCCCCCCATGTTACAGAAAAACCAATGGACTGACGTGAGTCCTCGCAGCCTCTCCTTTCCTCTCAACTCGGCCTCTTGTCCTGTTCTCTAGCCCCCTCTTCTCTCCTTTCATCCACCACCTCACCTCTCTCCTCCTCTCTCCTCTCCATCTCCTCTCCCTCTCTCGCCTCCATCCACCACCTCACCTCTCTCCTCCTCTCTCCTCCTCCCCCTCTCCTCCTCTCTCCTCCTCCCCCTCTCCTCACCTTCCATCCACCACCTCACCACCTCACCTCTCTCCTCCTCTCTCTCTCCTCTTCTCTCCTCCTTCCCCTCTCCTCGCCTTCCATCCACCACCTCACCTCTCTCCTCCTCTCTCCTCCTCTCTCTCCTCCCCCTCTCCTCGCATTCCATCCATCCACCACCTCACCTCTCTCCTCCTCTCTCCTCCTCTCCCTCTCCTCGCCTTCCATCCACCACCTCACCTCTCTCCTCCTCTCTCCTCCTCTCTCCTCTCCTCTCCCTCTCCTCTCCTTTCATCCACCACCTCACCACCTCACCTCTCTCCTCCTCTCTCCTCCTCTCTCTCCTCTCCCTCTCCTCTCCTTCCATCCACCACCTCACCACCTCACCTCTCTCCTCCTCTCTCCTCCTCTCTCTCTCTCCCTCTCCTCTCCTTCCATCCACCACCTCACCACCTCACCTCTCTCCACCTCCCTCCTCTTCCTCCCTCTCCCTCTCCTCTCCTCCCCTACACTCCCCCATTTCACATGTTGTCTTTCCTCTCACATTCCTTATATTTTACAACTGTATATATATATAGCTGATATAGCTCAGCTCTGTGTACAGTCTCACACGTACACCTCCTTCCTACCCTGGTGATCTCACTTCCTCCTACCCTGGTGATCTCACTTCCTTCCCGTCGGTCTTAGCTTCCTCCTCCCTCTCAAAGACAGACTGACATTTGAGGAGCTCATCAAAGGCCATTGGAAATATATATATTTTTTATCTCTATGGGACTTCCTGGTTAAATATAAATACAGGACAATAAATACAAGTATCTATCTCTGATCATCACTTGAGTCTGATCCAAAATAACTATGTAGACAAAATGAACCATAGCATCCCAGCAAAGGTAGCACAAACATGTACAGTCCAATGTAATGATATGGGAGTCAGGCATATGGATCTCAAGCTATAAAGACCCAAGGTGATGAGGAGGTACCTGTTATAGTTCCTCAGCAGTAGAGCCTGGCTGGTTGGACAGTTCTCTGGGGGGGGGTGGCAACCAAACCATAGTGGGAGGGGCAAGGTACTGCTGGTCACCTGCATAGCATACAGTAAAGAAATCAGACAAACAAACCAATGAATTAGCATAAAGACCTGTTGGACAGTAGTTACAGCGCTATGAAACCACATGCTCAACATAACACCAGATTGGTCTGTCAACAGTTTTACCAGCTGACTATGTGTGCTGCCATATCCCCAGCAGTTATAGAGAAACGCTCTCTCTCACCCCCCAAACACACAGACATACAAACACACACACACACACACACACACACACACACAAACAGACATACAGTACATGCAAACATACGCACACCCACACAAACACCCATAAAAACACATTTCCTCTAAACCAGGGGTGTCAAAACTCATTTTAGCTCAGGGGCCACATGGAGGAAAATCTATTCCCAAGTGGGCCGGACCGGAAAAATCATGGTATATATAACTTAAAAACAACAACTTCAGATTGTTTTCTTTGTTTTAATACGATCAACATACAACATAAAGCTGGAGCCTGAGGACAGTGTGTCCAAAATAGTACAAGCACAACATCACTATTAATCATAAAACACCTCAAGTTATTTGAAAGTTCTGAGGACAAAGAACACACAAACACACAATGCCTCAGTGATTCACAGAAGTATATCACAGATCACAGAACTATATCAGGGTGTCATTTCTCAGGCAGAAATGTAGATAAAAATAATGAAATCCTGTTCCCCAAACAAGTGCAAGAACCACAGAGTCAAGAATAGGTTAAATATACAAATAAAATAAAATCAATTAAAAACAATAGCACATCAGCTGTATGGACAACTTTGTTGCGCCCTTGCAGCTGT
Organism: Coregonus lavaretus; assembly: GCF_964263955.1. Classification (NCBI taxonomy): domain Eukaryota; kingdom Metazoa; phylum Chordata; class Actinopteri; order Salmoniformes; family Salmonidae; genus Coregonus; species Coregonus lavaretus. Next base: position 16,203 of record NW_028164544.1, on the reverse strand, counting down.
TTGTTCAAGTTATTCAGGTGCTCTGTAACATCCACCATAAATGCAAGGTCCGGCATCCATTCTGCGGAATGAAATTCTAACACTGGTTTGCCCTTTTCTTCCATGAACTGTTCAATTTCTTCTCGTAAATCAAAGAAACGCCTCAGCACAGCACCTCGGCTTAACCATCTTACCTCAGTGTGGTATGGCAGGCCATAGATGTGGTCTTTCTCTCTGAGAAGGCTGTCAAACTGACGGTGATTCAGGCTTCTGGATCGGATGAAATTAACAGTTTGGATGACCACCTTCATGACGTTATCCATCTTTAAGACTTGCAACACAAAGCCTCCTGGTGCAAAATACAGTGAAAAGTAAAAAAAATCACGTCCTCCATTTGCAGATTGCACTTTCTCTCTGAACTTTGTCACAACGCCTGCTTTTTTCCCGATCATTGAGGGCGCACCATCTGTAGCCAGGCTGACAGCGCGGGACCAGTCCACTCCGACCCTGTCCAGCGTGCTGATGAGTGCGGTAAAAATATCAGCTGCTGTCGTTGTATCTGTCATCGGCACCAACTCCACGAACTCCTCGGTGACGGTCAATGTGTCATCAACTCCGCGGATGAAAAAATGGCCAGTTGTGCAACATCTGTAATGTCCGTGCTTTCATCAATTGCAACCGAAAACGCAATAAATGACTTTACTTTTTGCTTCAACTGGCTGTCCAAATCCACTGAAAGATCGGAAATCCTGTCTGCAACTGTGTTTCTTGTCAGGCTGATATTTGCAAAAGCCTGCCGCTTTTCAGGGCACACAATCTCCGCTGCCTTCATCATGCATGTTTTTACAAATTCACCCTCACTAAATGGTTTTGAAGCCACTGCGATTTCATTAGCAATGAGGTAGCTAGCTTTCACTGCAGCGTCACTGATGTCTCGGCTGTGAGTAAACACAGACTGCTGTTTCTTCAGACCCGCCAACAGTTCATTCACCTTCTCTCATCTCGCTGTCCTTGAAAGTTGTCATATTTGTTGGCATGAAGACTCACACAGTGGCGACGAAGGTTATATTCTTTCAGCACTGCAACATGCTCTGAACACACCAAACATACAGCTTTCCCATTCAATTCCGTGATTAAATAGGATGACCATTTTTCTTGGAACACTCTGCACTCTGCGTCCACTTTTCTCTTTTTTGACAGAGACATATTGGGGCAATGAGGGTGCCAAAGCACATAATGTTAAAAGTAGAAGCCGTAATAAATATCGCGGGCAAAACAAAGTAGCTCATTGGCTGCACGTGCTTGACCTACTTGCTCTGCCCCGGTATAAACAGTTTGCTTGCTTAACACAATTGCTATTGCGCCATCCAGTGGACGCAATTGGAACAGCAGTTTATTTTATTGAAAAATTGCAGCGCATTTTATACTTTACCTTTTTTCTTCTTTTTTTTCTTTCTTTTTTATCATCTTGCGGGCCGGATTATACCCGTTTGCGGGCCTGATCCGGCCCGCGGGCCGTACGTTTGACACCCCTGCTCTAAACAATTATCAAAACACCAGTCCTCCCAGAGGTGGTAAAACAATCAATCTCCTTTTAAAGGATCTACATAGTTCCTTCTCTGGTTCAGTTGTGGATTGGTCCCCTGATGGTGGTCAACATTCCAAAAAAGTCTCTCATAAAGCTGTTTCCTTAAGTTATCATTTCCAGAGCCAGTATATTCATTTGACCAAAATGAACAGAAAACATACGCAGCTTTGAATAAGAGCATTGCAAGAGGTAGTGTTAAAAACAGAGAGAGAGATTGAGGGGAGATAGGGAGAGAGAATGGATGATAGTAATTTATAGCCCTGCAACCTCTGGGTGACTTCCTTACTAACCCTGCAGAGACCTCAGAGTCCTCATTGTTTGTGAGGTTAACTTTCACCTGCTGCACGTTCACAAATACTAAAACACACACACGCTATCATACACACAGGTGGACAGGAAGTGTTAAGGACAGTGATAGTTACCCATGGTAGTCGGAGGGGACAGGGTGTCCTCGTGTTTGAAGGAATGGCTGGAGAACTGAGGGGAGTGGTGAGACGGAGTGTGACCATAGCTGGGAGCCCCGTCCAGACCTACTGTCCCATAACCTACAGAGAAAAGACAGATTATAAAGACAATAGTTTCTCAGTTTCATCATTATGGCAGCATTTTGGAGGAAACTGTGAGTCTCCAGGAGCCGGACGGATATCTGAATCCCCATAGCAGCGGCTCTAAGTCCCTGGCAACATCACAGTAGTAAGTTTATCACACTACTGAATTCTGCCTCACTGGAAGGTATTAATTCACGGTTTCAGTAAAGCTGAAGAGGAAAGTTGGCATCCAGAGAATATGAAGATCAGTAAATCTAAGGACAAAGTGGTATGTGTGTCTGCACTTGCTCATACACACAAACGCATGCACACACACACTCACACACACACGCACACACACACACTCACACACACACTCGCACACACACACACGCACACACACACACACACCCACACACACCCACACACACCCACACACACACTCTCACCCAAACATGACATTAGCAGGACAAGAGTCAAGGGGAGTGTTGGACAGTTCCTGAGGAGACTGACTCATCTACACGTCTCTAAATCACTGGAGCCATTAAAGTCCTGCACTGACCCTCAAACCACTTCATCAAAAACTACTTTCCACAGAATAAACAAACTCTCAGTGTTCAGTGGGTCTGAGACTCACATTACCAATAACACAAGCTAAACGCTATATCAGACTCACATTATCACTCACATGGGCTAAACGCTATATCAGACTCACATGACCAATAACACAAGCTAAACGCTATATCAGACTCACATGACCAATAACACAGGCTAAACGCTATATCAGACTCACATTACCAATAACATTTACATTTTAGTAGACGCTCTTATCCAGAGCGACTTACAGTTAGTGAGTGCATACATGTTTATTTTTTTTATTTTTTCATACTGGAATCGAACCCACAACCCTGGCGTTGCAAATGCCATGCTCTACCAACTGAGCTAAATCCCTGCCGGCCATTCCCTCCCTTACCCTGGACGACGCTGGGCCAATTGTGCGCCGCCCCATGGGTCTCCCGGTCGCGGCCGGCTACGACAGAGCCTGGATTCAAACCAGGATCTCTAGTGGCACAGCTAGCACTGCGATGCAGAGCCTTAGACCACTGCGCCACTCGAGAGACAATAACACAGGCTAAACGCTATATCAGACTCACATGACCAATCACACAGGCTAAACCCTATATGACTAATGGAAGTATGAAACAATACTGAAAATAGACTTTCTTTGTTGACAAATAATAATGTTTATTGCTGTTGTCAAATTTGATAAAGTCTCAATAATAGCACACAGGAAACAAAGAAATTAAATATAAATTCAGATAAATATCTGTTAAACATTCCCCTCTTATCTTCTGGGGTCAGATCTTGGGGGAACAAGACCCAAAATACTATTGGGACTAATAAAGAAACCCGTTAGTCAGCGCTTGTGTCATTTCAACATTTGTTTTTAAATGAAAATAATGAATAATATGGGAAATTCTGAAATTGGAGAGCAATACAGTCCCTAGATATTTTTTTAGGCTTTGTGTAAATCTTGGAAGAAACATCTTGACCCGATATGTCATTATGATTTAGAAAAGCCTGTTTTGGAGCGGAGCATTGCAATTTGGGCTCAGGCCATGTTTCTCCATTGGGCGGAAAAGTGCTCTCAAGGTCTTGATAATAAAGTAAGGCAAAGTGTTAGTCTGTAAAAAATGTGTTTGAATTTGATGTGTTTTTGAGGGAAACACCCAAACATTATCACACACAGAACACATAACATCAAATGTTACAACATTCCAGAAATCCTAAGAATCAGGCGTGCGTGTTTTCAAGTGTGTATGTGCGCGTGCGTGTGTGCGTGTGTGTGTGTGTGTGCATGCATGAATGAGTGCTGCGTGCATTAGTGCGTGCTGTGCGTACGTGTGTTATCAATTTCTATGGCACAGACAGTGACGGTCCAAGGTAATGTCCTTTTCCCACGCCCTGCATGGCTACTGTACTGCTACCTTTACTAGTCAACATCCTCACACCTCTGAAGAATAAACGCTCCCACTTTAAACAACTTATGAAGGCTTTATATAGCATACATAAAGGCTTCATAAGCACTACATAAACGCTTCACAAATCATCTATAAAATTATCTCATACTCTGTAAATGGTGTATGAACATGCATAGTGCGTTATGTCACATTTGGCAATTCAACCTACAATGGTTTTGTCACCCTTTATACACCTTCTATAGAGTATGACCTACGCGTATAAATTATTTGTGAAGCATTCATGTAGTGCTTATGAAGCCTTTATGTACTGCTTATGAAGCCTTTATGTATGGTATATAAAGCCTTTATAAGGTGTACTTTGTTTAAGGTGGGACCGAATAAACAGTAACATGACTGTAAATAGACACAGTAAGAAACTGTACAACTAGACAAATTATACGGGAAAATGTTGTCTTCCAAACAAATTCATTTAAATCAGTTTAACATTATGATATAAATATTTGTATTTGATCATTTGTCATTATACTGCATTAGCATTTTTGTTTGTAAAAAAATATGATTACATTGTTTTGAATGAGGGGAAAACACTAATAATGTAGCTAAACTGGGAAAATGTTACATCATATTAATTCCTGACATAATGGACTGAATCCTAATTTGAGATTAGTGTGCATGGTAGGCCTATCTTTCAAATGCACATCAATATTGTATTTACTCCATCATCTCAGCTACTGGTTCGGTACATTATGAATTTGAATTGGAGTTGAACAATTAATTATGGAAAAGTGAACATGAAATTGTATTATAAACTGGGTGGTTCGAGCCCTGAATGCTGATTGGCTGAAAGACGTGGTATATCAGACCGTATACCATGGGTATGACAAAACGTTTATTTGTACTGCTCTAATTACATTGGTAACCAGTTTATAATAGCAATAAGGCACCTCAGGGGTTTGTGATATATGGCCAAAATACCATGGCTAAGGGCTGTGTCCTGGCACTACACGTTGCGCCGTGCCTAGACAACATTTTATATTATAAATAGATTTTGTGGACCAACAACTTTATCATGCTTATTATCATAGATATAATATTTTTGTACCAGCCACCACATCTATGAGGTAGAATATGTGTCTGTTGTTGACAACATTATTTTGTGATAGCTAGGTAAAAACAGATTCAGTTCATTATGTCATGGATTAATATGATGTAACAATGTCCCCGTTTACATTATTTAAAAAAAAATTGAATGATTTTTTACAAACACAAATGTAAATTCAGTATGATGAGACATTATCAAATTAACTTAAATAGCTGATGGTTTGAAATTAGTTGAATAAAAAATAAGACGGTTTAAAAAAATACTGTTGATAATTACAGCACCATAATAATATTAATTCGTAAGTTATACAAACAGTTGATAAAAGGTTTTGCAATGTTTTTAGCATTATTTAGATTTAGATTTCAAGATTATTTCAACCTAAAATAAAACTGGGGGGTAAATAAAGGGGAAATCTGCAGTTTCTACATCCATTTTGGTATTTTTAAATTACTGATATGTACCCATTGATTCTTAAATAATATAACTTATTAATACCTAATGAGCTTAGTTCAACTGTCGTACCGCACCAGAACCCAACATATAAGCTTGTTTTGCTACAATGTTTGTAAACAAAGTACATGTAAATAAACACTACAGTATATAGCCTCAAAACATCGTTAAACTATAGTTTTAATACCATGGATGGCCAGTCCTTGCATCCATAGCTCTGTCTATGAATTTGAGAGTGGTTACATTTCTCCAGCCCAATCCCTCAGCTTTTTACCAAAACAGGGGTGGGGAAAACACTTTGTTATTGTTTCAACCGCTAATTTCCCCTTTAACTAGGATATTACTATCAACAACACATGTATAGCAGTATTTAAATTTGGTCTTTTTTAAAATACTGCTTTTTGTATTATTATGTTTCATTATTTTGAAGCACCCCGTTCTTTGAGAATAAAAGTGAAACTAAGCATGTTGAATACAGGCTGAGGGAGACCCTTTGGCCATATTGTTGCATTAGCTCTGTGAGTCGGGCCAGCGGTGGGAAAGCTGACAGCTCTCTTCCCTGTACAGGGCAGAATGACCCTGTGTAGTACAAAACATCCTGTTCAGACACAACACTATGAACAAGCCCCAAACATCAACACTGGACAATTACACCCAATACAAATAGACACACTCCAACACACACACACAACGACCCAGGAAGTACTGCACGGTCACATGAGAAATACACAGACACATACCATCACTGACATCAGAAAGTGTAGGTGCAACGCTGATGGCCTAACAATCAATCAATCAATCAAATGTATTTATAAAGCCCTTTTTACATCAGCAATTCTCATAAAGTGCTTATAAATAAACCCAGCCTAAAACCCAGAACAGCAAGCAATGCAGATGTAGAGATCTTTGGCCTTGAGCGGTGAGGAGTAGACAGCTTAGTTTGAGCTGAATTCAAGAGGGCTTAGAGAGGATAGAGTGAGCCCAGAGAGGGTCAATAAGGTGGCTATGGAGGAGGAGAGAGGGGAGCAGAGAGCAGCCTTACCCTGGTTCCTGTGGGTCGGTGGGCTGTCCACACAGCCTGGGAGGTAGGCTCCATTAGGAAACACCCTGGACTGGCTTGGAGCTGGCTCCCCGAAGGCCCCAACCCGACAGGGGCCTGTCCCAGTGAACTGGCCAGAGAAGTGCAACGTGAAGGCCCCCAGGCCACAGTGAGGGTCCTCCAGAGGGTCCGTGGAGCCCCAGCCAGGCTCCTGCTTGATGAGGGAGTGATGGGAGGGCAGGGAGCCGTAGGGAGAGCCAGGGTGGAGGTCCAGGTAAGGTGCCCACTGAGGGGCACCCCCAACGGGCAGGCCACAACCCCCGCTGCTCACTGGTAGGGAGGGTACGGAGGGCACCGGGGGTAAGAGGGAGCTCAGGTCTCGCACGTCGGAACCCATGGACCCCATCATCCCATACGGCTCAGTCAGCATCATGGAGGGTGGCAGGAGATGGACCCTGAAAACACAACCACCTGAGAAGCAGACTGGAACAGACTCCTGAAGCGCAGAGGGGAGGATAGTCAAAAAATAAAACTATATAACAAGCAACACTGGGTGTAAGAGCCTCCTAAGGAACAGTGAAGAAAAAGCTTGAAAGTAATTGTCGAGGCGACTTCTCTTCTCTTCGATGTAATTCGATGCGATTGAACCTGGAACCAAATGCACAGTCAAACAGTCCACCAACGAAACATATTTTTTATTTTGGATCCTCTCTGTTTCAGTCTGTTTCAGCGATCGTTCAAAAGGAGTCGTAGAGTGTTCAGGTTGTCAGTTCAGTGGACAGGCCAGAGATACCTTGTGGATGGTGTGCTGCGTGGGAGTGTGTCTAGTAGTAACAGTGCCTTGTCTCTGAGTGTGATGTCTGCTTTTCCTTACACTGATGACGGCTCTACTGCCTTACTCACAGGCCAGGGGGAGGAGCCAGGACCGAAAGGGAGAATGGATGACTCCTTCACTTTATCCACTATAGACACACCACAGAGATAGATAGAGGACTCTATTGCCCAAAAGCCCAATTTACCATGGGCAGCGTTATGGAGGACTTTCACCATTTTGAAGATGTCAACTGGGTGGGACTACCTACTGGTTAAGGAAGGTCTCCAGGAGGGATCAGCCAATGAATTATACTTGTGAGCAAACATTCCGTAACTGCAGGGGGCACAACTTTGACTAGAGAGGGGGTGGCAGGTAGCCTAGCGGTTAAGAGCGTTGAGCCAGTAACCGAAAGGTCACTGGTTCAAATCCCCAAGCTGACTAGGTGAAAAATCTGTCTACGTGCCCTTGAGCAAGGCACTTGACCCTAATTGCTCCTGTAAGTCACTCTGGGTAAGAGCATCTGCTAAATAACAAAAATTAACAAATATTTGTACCTGTTCAAACAACACGCTCCAGGTGGCAGTGTGCACCCTTTCAGTTTGTTTGCCAATTCATACATTTTACATTTTAGTCATTTAGCAGACGAACCAGGATCTCTAGTGGCACAGCTAGCACTGCGATGCAGTGCCTTAGACCACTGCGCCACTCGGGAGGTGATAGAAGTAGTAGAAGAAGAAAATTGACTACTTCAAAATGGAGATGGCCTCAATGGCCCTGCCCATCATAATGGGACAGATACAATGATGCAATGTCTATCTAAGTCTATGAGGCAAACACACACTCACTTAGCTGCTTGTGTGTGTTTTTCATCACTTTTGATCAAAAGTTCTAAACATGGATTGTTCTAAACATGGATTGTTCTAAACATGGATTACTTTAATTTCCTTTTATTCTGATATTTTTCCCACACAGAAAAGTCTCCCTAGGTCCGCTACATATGAGCTTATTGGACATTTTACAATTACAATTAACCTTTTTATCAGGCTATTAAAATATGTTAAGTAGTTTAAATTCTGTTTTGTTGGCTGCAAATAACTCAAATACAGCAATTCAATAAACGTTTATGTTTGATCTGCCATATTGTCCACTTATTTTGCACAACTTTGTCATTATTTTTTATATAAAGATATATTACCAGTGTTCCGTTGGAGCACAGCACACACACTTTTTTTTTTGCCAAAGCTTCGTGTCAAACTTGATGACAGCTTTGGGAGAGCATGAGCGCTTTGCGAGGGCCCAGCTGCTCATCCGTGCGGGAGTGTTTCATCCACATTCCTCAAGAGACGTACTCGCTGCCAATAAGCACAAAATACAAAAAGATCAGCTCACAGTCAACATAAAAATCTACAAATAATACTTGTGTCGATAGATAAATGCCACTATCATCGAAAAGTTGATCAAATTATTACAAAATATAGCGTCTAATTAAAAGCCTAAATATAGTCTATTATTAGACTTTTTATGAAATTACAAATGGTTCCACGTTAAATGTATGATAGGCCTAAAAACATTTCCCGGTAATTATTTAATTAATTAATTACTTATTAAATAACACAATTATTACGAATCTATTGTTATATAGGCCTACTTACTTACTGTGTAATGGGTAAAATTCACAATCCCCTTAAATAAAATTTTAAGAAATATGTAGGCCTAGTCTACAATGAAAATACATCGTTCATATTCACTTCTTGAACGAAACGAAATTCAAACGAATTATTCACTGGATGAATTGGATAATTTGAATTGGATGGAACTTTATTAAAAATATATTGACGCTTATGAGAGCATCTTCGCTGCTGCTGCCGTTTATTATTATACTGGTTGGCTTGGCAAGGAACGTTTATCTTTGACTAGAGAGGTGATGGCCCAGGTTTGGATGGACTGGGACAAAGAGGAATGGAGTGACAGGATTCTGGAATTCTGGAAAACACCATAGCTTCTGAAGATTCATGAAGATTCAAAGGTTTCCCCCCACAGCAAATTCTCCAGTGTTAAATCAACGCTGAGAGTGTCAAATGTAACACTGGTCCAGTGTCTCTACTAGTCCATACTTTTCAGGTCAACCCCTTTCCAGTGAATTGTGGAGTTACCACCCATGATTGTTAGTGACAGAGACATGGTTGTTTTCAGTCCTGTGGCCGTCACCAAGTGAGATCCTAAGTGAATATGTAATCATTAAAATGAAATGATTTAACACAATACAACACATAATCCATAAGGCCTTATTTTGAGGGCCTAGTTTTACCCTAATACAGTGACCTGAAACTCATGGTTTACAGGCAACATCAGACCTGCAAGTCACATTATGCTGGCTAGCAAAGTGATGTGTAATTCGTATTGGAATCCAACCAGAGTGGCTATATGCAACATTTTGCATTTTTAGTCACCCGCAACCTGGATTCAGAATGACTGCCGGGTGGGAAGACTAAGATATGAGACTACCTAAAGCATCTAAACTGGAATAACCATTTCCATTACGGGTGTGATGAGTCCAAGTAACAGTTAGGATTAGTTTAGAATGTTTTTATTTATATTTGAGTAGCATAAGATGAATTAATCAATCAATGCAAAAACATAGATATTGAAACAAACAATTATAAAAACCAACCTGCAATAGAGCATGCTGGGAAATATGATAGTAATAGGCGTGGTTTTGGTTTAACACTGGTTATTAAGACCAACACTGAGATTATTTTACCCCAATGAGCTTTAATTTAACACTTAGAGTTAAAGATGCACTATGCAGAAATATCTCCTCCATTTCCTGGTTGCTAAAATTGCTAAGTTTGCCTAATTTCAGTTTATATGACAAAACAAGCAAGTGTAATTTAGAGAATCATTGTACCATCTAAAACCGCTGTGAAATATATTTTCCATAACCAAAAATATTGTATTTTCAGCTGTTTGAAGCTGGTGTACAAACCGAATGTAAAAGACACAAAAACTAAACTTAAAAAATGGAAAGCATAGACATGGCGCACATAGAACAGATATACCGCTTCTTAGACTTGCTTTCAATGAGAACGACAGATCTATTATTCACATTTCTATGTGACTTTTGTCAGGTCGCCCAAAAAGTTTCATATTGCAGTTTTAATTTAACACCTGAATTACCACTAGAAATGTTACACTGAAAATTCAACACTAGGTAACACTGGCCAATTTGCTATGCCTCCTTTGGCTCACTGATAATATACCAACACACACGTGGAAAGAATTGATAAAAAAAAAAAAGTAGTTTAGGTCATTTAAGGGTATCAAGGGCGTAGGTCCCGTATAGCTCAGTTGGTAGAGCATGGCGTTTACAATGCCAGGGTTGTGGGTTCGTTTCCCACGGGGGGCCAGTATGAAATATGTATGCACTCACTAACTGTAAGTCGCTCTGGATAAGAGCGTCTGCTAAAAATGTAAATGTGGTGTTTTAGAAAATACATGTAAAAAACAAACAACAACAGGTATTTACATTCACTTCCTGACTGAATTAAATACTTAATTGACTCCAATTCTGACACCAAGCCTCACTAATACCCTGCATCTAATACACATCAAAAGTTCCCTCATAATTTAAAGTGGCAATCTGCAGTTCAAACAACAACAAAGCGAATTGGGTAGAGAAATGTAACCACTCTCACATTCATAGATGTGGCTATGGATGCAATGACTGACCATCCATGATATCAAAATGATAGTTTTAACCATGTTGTGAAGCTTTATAGTGTTTGTTTACAATTACTTTAAAAACAATGGAGTAAAACATGCTTCTGTTTTGGGTTCTGATGGGGTTAAACAGTTGAACTAAGCTCATCAGGCATTTATAAGTTACTTGTATATTCTTCAAGAATCAATAGGTATATATTATTAATTTAAAATAGATGTAGCAATCGCAGATCGCCACTTCAAGATGCATGACCCTAAACATGAGGCTCTTAATGATGATAATGTATTGAAAGAATGTCAAAGTAATCCAGCGGTTGCCACATTCCTGATGAAGGGAGTTGATGAGAAGCTCCACACCCTGTTTCTCCTATCATGACTGTGGCTTGCTGTCCACTGAAAAGCCACTTAATAGGTTATATCTGACTTTGCTCTGCATTGGTCTGGGTTGTGGGCTAGGCCCCAGCAGGATTAGGGCCTGCCTCAGGGAACTGCTACCCAGGAATTGAGTGAGGTTAGTGGGCCGCTTCTCGTCACCACCTCCCCTCCTACCACCACCTCCACCATGTGGAATTTCAGTCCGGTACCCTAGAGAAAGTCACTGACCTCTGATTCAACTTTTTAAACCTGGGGGAAGGAGGGAGGGGGAGAAAGGGAGAGGGGGAGAAAGGGAGAGGGGGGATAGTCTGTCATGAAAGGATAGCCCAGTGTGTCAGAGTGTGCTCTGTTTTATCATTATCCAGGGGATTAAAGCTACCGGAGAAAGTCCTACCTTTGGCATTAGACTGAGAAATACATACTGCAGACTCTCACAACCCTGTAGAAGTGAAGAAATCAACACGACGATACAGACAGCATACAACAACAGACAGGACAGATTCTTATATTAACACACTTCCTGTTGCTTGACTCAACAGACATGGAGTGCTGATTAAGCATTATTGCTGTTATTCTGTTTTCAGACAGTGTGACGCAACGGATGTCTCACTATGGCCTGGATGAAGAATGATCCTTTCAACGTTTTCCCTTTTCACGACGTTTGCGGAGTAAGTGTCACAGTTCCTATATGTGTTAGGTATTGTGGCGAAGGGACGGGTGGACTGGACACATAGAGGCTGATTCACTACCTGAGTTAGAGGACATATTTACTAAGAGTTTGCACCATGACCTGCAGTTGTGCAGTAATTGGTCATTAATTAATCCATATTTACGATAAATCCAGCACCATTTGAATCTATTCACGTCGTTGAAATGATAAGGTTGTGGTGATGATAACCAGGTGATGATAACCCCTTCTGATAACCAGGTGGCGAATCGCATCTCTGCATGTCTGGCAGACATATCAGTATGGATGACGGATCACCACCTCAAGCTGAACCCTGGCAAGACGGAGCTGCTCTTCCTCCCGGGGAAGGACTGCCCGTTCCATGATCTCGCCATCACGGTTGACAACTCCGCTGTGTCCTCCTCCCAGAGTGCGAAGAGCCTAGGCGTGACCCTGGACAACACCCTGTCGTTCTCCGCCAACATCAAGGCGGTGACCCGCTCCTGCAGGTTCATGCTCTACAACATTCGGAGAGTGCGACCCTGCCTTACACAGGAAGCGGCGCAGGTCCTGGTCCAGGCACTTGTCATCTCCCGTCTGGACTACTGCAACTCGCTGTTGGCTGGGCTCCCTGCCTGTGCCATTAAACCCCTACAACTCATCCAGAATGCCGCAGCCCGTCTGGTGTTCAACCTTCCCAAGTTCTCTCACGTCACCCCCCTCCTCCGCACACTCCACTGGCTTCCAGTTGAAGCTCGCATCCGCTACAAGACCATGGTGCTTGCCTATGGAGCAGTGAGGGGAACGGCACCTCTGTACCTTCAGGCTCTGATCAGTCCCTACACCCAAACGAGGACATTGCGTTCATCCACCTCTGGCCTGCTGGCTCCCCTTCCTCTGCGGAAGCATAGCTCCCGCTCAGCCCAGTCAAAACTGTTCGCTGCTCTGGCACCCCAATGGTGGAACAAGCTCCCTCACGACGCCAGGACAGCGGAGTCACTCACCACCTTCCGGAGACATTTGAAACCCCACCTCTTTAAGGAATACCTGGGATAGGATAAAGTATTCCTTCTAACCCCCCCCCCCCCCCCCCCCCAAATTGTAAAGTCGCTCTGGTTAAGAGCGTCTGCTAAATGACTAAAATGTAAAATGTAAATGAAGAGAACAGAGTGCTCTCTGACTCACTCCATTTCTGGGACAACATTTTTTGCGAAGGCAGATATCTCTCCCAAAGTAGCGCACAGGCATTCTGAAGATGTCCAAGTAGCCATTTTGAAAAATAACAGTAAAATAAAAAGAATGCCTCCCAATACAATTCTAATGTATTTCTTCCCACCCACGGCAAACAACAAATGATCTGGGATTAAAACATGACTAGTCAATAGGTCTTCAGACCTCCCCCAAAAATATATTTCAGAGGAAAAAAGAAAACTATAAATTACTGACCCAAGACATATTACTCTGGCTATGCATTACCCAGTGGAGTAGTTAAGAGGGGTTCGATCAAAAGTGGCGAGGCCAGGAGAAACAGCCCGCCTTCAGAATCTATGACTGATAGCAGCCCCCCCAAATACCCTCTCAGTCCCCTGATCAATCTGTGGTTAACACCGGGTTTAAAACAACATCGCCTCCAAGAGGAAGGGAAATGGTCAGTGCTGCCTCTGACCCTGAACAGGGGATACATATCACTGAGCCAGATTGATCTAAGGCTCAGGTTAAAGTGAATGAAACGAGAAGTTCGGCTGTTTTCACATGGAGAAGTGATGTAACAAAGGGTGCCGTTGGCTTTGGTAGGACCTGATTGATTTACCACTTTTTAATTTAAACATGAAAAGGGACGCCCTTACAAAAAATGATTACAGTTTTGAAACTGCAGTAAAAGTGCAGTAACTGCAGTCGACTGTGGTATTTTGGACGCAGTTACTACATTTAAACTGCACTCTGACTGCAATATTTTTTGTAAGGGATGTTCACACTCACAGAGTACAGTAAAATGTTATATTTTACAACGGCATACATTATGCTCAGAGCACAAATCAGTTAGATAGAGGGACCAAGCAAAAGCCAAAGGTGCTGTTTTAGTGTTGCTGACAGCACCATAGAAACCCAGTGTACTAAGCACAGAGAAGAGCTGATAACGCCACACAGCCATGTGTTACAGTGAGTCATCAGTTCCTCCATATCTGCCTGTGGCCTCTGCCAAATGCATACAATGTAAAAAACAAAAGTCACTCAGAACAATGTTCCTGTATCTCCCTTCTCCTCTCTCACCACAGAGATAGTGACAGACAGTCAACAACATCAAAACAACTGAAGGTTCATTGTACACTTCAACATATCAATATGTACATCACGGCTGCCCAACCCTCTTCCTGGAGATCTACCGTCCTGTGGGTTTTCAGTCCAACCCTAATTTAACACACCTGATTCTACTTATTAGCTGCTCAACAGGACCTTAACTAGCTGAATCAGATATGTTAAATTAGGGTTGGACTGAAAACCTACAGGACAGTAGATCTCCAGGAAGAGGGTTGGGCAGCCCTGATGTACAGTTGAAGTCGGAAGTTTACATACACTTAGATTGGAGTCATTAAAACTAGTTTTTCAACCACTCCACAAATATCTTGTTAACAAACTATAGTTTTGGCAAGTCGGTTAGGACATCTACTTTGTGCATGACACAAGTAATTTTTCCAACAATGCCTGAAGGTACCACGTTCATCTGTACAAACAATAGTACGCAAGTATAAACACCATGGGACCACGCAGCCGTCATACCGCTCAGGAAGGAGACGCGTTCTGTCTCCTAGAGATGAACGTACTTTGGTGCGAAAAGTGTAAATCAATCCCAGAACAACAGCAAAGGACCTTGTGAAGATGCTGGAGGAAACAGGTACAAAAGTATCTATATCCACAGTAAAACGAGTCCTATATCGACATAACCTGAAAGGCCGCTCAGCAAGGAAGAAGCCACTGCTCCAAAACCACCATTAAAAAAGCCAGACTACGGTTTGCAACTGCACATGGGGACAAAGATCGTACTTTTTGGAGAAATGTAATCTGGTCTGATGAAACAAAAATAGAACTGTTTGGCCATAATGACCATCGTTATGTTTGGAGGAAAAAGGGGTACGCTAGCAAGCCGAAGAACACCATCCCAACCGTGAAGCACGGGGGTGGCAGCATCATGCTGTGGGGATGCTTTGTTGCAGGAGGGACTGGTGTACTTCACAAAATAGATGGCGTCATGAGGAAGGAAAATTATGTGGATATATTGAAGTAACATCTCAAGACATCAGTCAGGAAGTTAAAGCTTGGTCGCAAATGGGTCTTCCAAATGGACAATGACCCCTAGCACACTTCCAAAGTTGTGGCAAAATGGCTTAAGGACAACAAAGTCAAGGTATTGGAGTGGCCATCACAAAGCCCTGACCTCAATCCTATAGAAAATGTGTGGGCAGATCTGAAAAAGCGTGTGCGAGCAAGGAGGCCTACAAACCTGACTCAGTTACACCAGCTCTGTCAGGAGGAATGGGCCAAAATTCACCCAACTTATTGTGGGAAGCTTGTGGAAGGCTACCCGAAACGTTTGACCCAAGTTAAACAATTTAAAGGCAATGCTACCAAATACTAATTGAGTGTATGTAAACTTCTGACCCACTGGGAATGTGATGAAAGAAATAAAAGCTTAAATAAATCATTCTCTCTACTATTATTCTGACATTTCACATTCTTAAAATAAAGTGGTGATCCTAACTGACCTAAAACAGGGAATTGTTACTAGGATTAAATGTCAGGAATTGTGAAAAACTGAGTTTAAATGTATTTGGCTAAGGTGTATGTAAACTTCTGACTTCAACTGTATACACTTGAATAATATCCCTACAATCTCTCCAACATTGGCAAACCTCCAAAAGTGACCCAGCAAGCTAAAGAACCTTAGCTAGAAAACACAATTTC